>NW_027185754.1:21884926-21961259 GCF_028583685.1 Petaurus breviceps papuanus | reverse complement strand
TCCTTTACTTTAGGAATATTTATTTTGATAACTGTGTGAAGATGGATTAGAGAGGGGAGAGTCTGGAAACAGGGAGGCTAATTAGAAAGCTATTATAATATTATTTCGGGTGAGAACCTTAACTAGAGGGCTGCTGTTTCAGCAGAAAAAAGAGAACAAATTCAAGAGGTATCAGTACAACTAGAATTGGCAAGACTTGGCAGCTGCTTAGATAGGAGAAGTAAGAGAATGAAGAGTCAAGGCTGACCCGTAGATTGCAAACCTGAATCACTGGAAGGATGGTGGTACCCTCAACCTAAACAGGGAAGTTAGGAGGAGGCACAAGTTCAGGGGGAAAGAGAATGAGTTTCGTTTTAGACATGTTGATTTTGAGATGCAACATTGTGTCTCCTACCTGCTTTCCCCAGGGCTGGAATCATTTCCCTCCTCATCTCTGCATTCTTTCAAGGCTTAGTTTAAGTGCTACCTCTTCTCTAGGACCTTTGCTCTTACCTCAAGTTGTTAGTGCTTACCCCTACCTGAAGCTACTTTGTGTTTGTTTTGTCCATACTTTATATTTGATTATCAGTATATGTGCTATATCCTGCTAATAGAATAGGCATACAAGTCAGGGACTGGTTTTGTATTTCTATCCTTAATGCCTAGCATATTGTCTTGCATGTAGTGGGTGCTTAATAAATGCCTGCTGAATTGAATTGAATAGCTGATATCAGAGGTCTCTTCCAGCTCTGATTATCTGTGATCAATATTCTGTATTAAGATTCTTTTAAAAGAATTTCTGATTCTGATTTAATGAGCACCAAAAAATATTTCCATGTAGAGTACAAAGTAGAACAGAAAAAGGAGGATTTCATTTGAAAACACTGATCTCTATTATGTACAGCTTGCTTTTTTGAAACATATATAATAAATTCAATATTTTTTCAAAGCTGTCTTGCTTATCTGTTTCCTTCTAAATTTCCTGTTTCATGCATTTAAAAAATGCTTTCATGACTCTCTTCTCTCTCTTTTTTTTTCAAAATATTTTTTCTCTGTTTAATGAACAAAATTTTAAAAAATTATTTTTGATACTTTGTCAGTCTGTTCCTTTTACAGATAAAGAAATTAAGGCTCAGAGCAGTAACATGAATTTCTTAAAAGTAATCTAAATAGTGCACAACCAGGACAAGGTCTACTGAATTTTCTTACTCTCAGTATGGTTTGATTAGTTTTGGCAGAAGTATCCTGGATATATTGGAAAGTTAGGGGCAGCATTAGGGTCTTAAATGCCTGGGGAGCATTGCACGGTAGGAGAGGGGTGTAGAATGCTAAATAGGAGTGTACCAAGAGAGAATTTCATTTATTCTGTGATTTTACAGTGGATTTCTGTAACACCAATGTGTGTAACTGAGAATCATCTCACTTCCTTTTTTGGTGTTGTGGCATAGGGTGCTAACTTCTAGTGTACCAGAGAAATCTGAAATTGTGCACTGTGAACTGAAATGTTGTTCATACTATTTAAAGTTTGTATATAAATCTTATGTAATTGTAAGGGTATGATATTATTGCTAATCAACATTCCCATTACTATAGTCTACTCTCTCCCAAGAGATATTTGCATTTTTTGTTTGTTTCTTTCAGACTGGGAGACTGCACCTAAGTCTAAAGAATCACCTCCAAATCCTGACTGTTTTGAAGATAACTCAACACCACACAAAGAAGCAGTAATGGAAACACGACCAAGAATTGGTGCAGAAGACCCCACATTTCAAGAGACCTGGGAATGTGATGGCAGGCTAGAGAGGCAGCAGGAAAACCAAGAGAGAGATTTAAGGCAAGTAAAAATCTCTCACAAGAAGCCTTCCACTGGAGAGAGAGGTAATGAAGGTAATGAACTTGGGAGGAACTTTGGCTTGAGGTCAATCCTTGTTACACAACAAAGAGTTCCTATAGGAAAAAGCCTGCTTAAATGTAATACACATAGAAAGAATTCAGACCTACTTAAACATCATAAGATACATCCTGGAGAAAAACCTTACACTTGTAATGATTGTGGGAAAGGCTTCAGTTACTGCTCATCCCTTTCTCAGCATCAGAAAAGTCATACTGGAGAAAAACCATATGAATGTAATGAATGTGGGAAAGCCTTCAGCCAGAGCTCATCCCTTGTTCAGCATCAGAGAATTCATACTGGAGAGAAACCCTATAAATGTAATGAATGTGGAAGAGCTTTCAGTCAGAATGCAAATCTCACAAAACATCAGAGAACTCATACTGGAGAGAAACCCTATAAATGTAATGAATGTGAGAGAGCCTTTGGTGATTGCTCAGCCCTTATTCAACATCAGAGAATTCATACTGGAGAGAAACCTTATGAATGTAATGAATGTGGAAAAGCCTTCCGCCACAGTGCAAATCTCACAAACCATCAAAGAACTCATACTGGAGAAAAACCCTATAAATGTATTCAGTGTGGAAAATCCTTTGGTTATTGTGCAGCCTTTATTCAGCATCAGAGAATTCATACTGGAGAGAAGCCCTATAAATGTAATGAATGTGGAAAAGCCTTCAGTCAGAGTGCAAATCTCACAAACCATCAGAGAATTCATACTGGAGAGAAACCCTATAAGTGTAGTGAATGTGGGAAAGACTTCAGCCAGAGTACAAACCTCATAATCCATCAGAAAATTCATACTGGAGAGAAACCTTATGAATGTAACGAATGTGGAAAAGCCTTCAGTGATAGCTCAGCCCTTATTAGACATCATGTCATTCATACTGGAGAGAAACCCTATGAATGTAATGAATGTGGAAAAGCTTTCAATCAGAGCTCATCACTTACTCAGCATCAGAGAACTCATACTGGAGAGAAACCTTATAAATGTAAGGAGTGTGGAAAAGCTTTTAGGTGTAGTTCAGCCTTCATCAGACATCAAAGACTCCATACAGGAGAGTAAACACAGGACCATAATGAAAGCAGGGAATTTCTCAGTCACATTTTTCTTTCTTTTTTTTAAAACAGTGGTCAGTTGTTAGGAAGAAAAGACTTTGTAAGAGATTGCAGACTACTTGAGGTCAGGCGACTGATTCAGATTTTTTCCTTTTTTAACACCTAGGCCAGGGCCACATACAGAGGCCTTTAATAAATGCTCATTGATTTAATAAGTGCTTGTTGATTCACTGATTGAGATGATTAATGTAAATCTTCCAAATTTAAGACCTTGCCTTATTTTTCTTAGAAAATTCTAATTGATTTGACAGCTAGTAATGTGGAAAGTGGGAATAGAACTTCATTTTGTTCTCAGAAGATTATTTCTTTTAGGCAGAGCACCTCAAACTGCAGGCCTTGTCCTGGGAGTCCAAGAATCCAGTCAGCTTCCATTTAGATCTTTCTCAGAATGATAGGGATGCATTTTTTTCCCTTTCCCCCTCCATGCCAGTGTAATTAATTGTTGAGAGCAATTAAATGGGAAAGAGATCCTAGGGCTTCTTATTAAATATCATTGTCAGCTCTTTGATTATTGATTATATTGATTATTCTTGAGTATTCCTTTCATAATTAAAGAGTCCAAACAGCAGGGAATAGAAGGGCATGCAATAGTAAAATCTCAGAACTAGGTTTAGTCACAACCCCATCAGAATGAATTGGATGGTTTGGGGGTTTTTTTGGCTTGTTTGGGCTGGGTTGGTTTTTTTTTATACTCATTGATACCCTTTAGCTATTTGGGGGCCTTTACTGGTTTTACCTGTATTTAAAAACTGAATTTGTACAAAATTGAGCTTAATTCAACAATTTCATTCAGAAGAATGTGTGCTTAACACATGTGAGCTGGGTAAACATTTTTAAGCTTGCCATGCAGTCTCATGCAAACTGGTCATCACTTTTTTGTATCTGATATCAGAACTAATGGTACTAAATAGTTTCCCTTTTTCTACATTCTCAGAGTACTCATTGTACCTCTGGCTTTGCTAGAGAGGAAAGGGGAGAGAGGGTCCAAGCCTTAGTCTTCTAAGCCAATCATATGTCAAACACAGTTTCAGTGTCTTAAGGAAAAACTATCTTGACTTGCATGAGAGGTGAGGGATGGGAATAGGGGAGGGGGCTTTAGGATATTTTTGTCCTTGCAACACTTACTCTTGGGAAAAATTTATAATGAAAACAAGACTATAAATTCAGTAAATATCATGGGAACTAATATGCATTTCTTTATGAGCCTCCCATACATGATGATATCTACTCTTAAAACTAGTTAGGGATACTTAAGTTGGCCCAACTGAGAGGAGATAACAGAATGGACTTCCTGAATTTGTGTTCTGGTGGAGTTGGTTCTTGGTTATGCACTTCCATGGAGAGCTTCATTGTCCTCATCATCTGTGATTTCATTAGCCCTGGCTTATGACAAGTCCTCAGAAAAAAGAGTAACCTTGTGCCACTCCCATACTAGGTATCTCTTGAAACTTATAATACCTTTTCCCATTTTTGTAATTTTCCCAGAAGGATAATCTTTCATTTCAAAGGTTTGTCCTTGGCTCTGCTGTGTTCAACATACTTATCAGTGATTTGAATGAAAATATAGATTCATTCAATAAGCATTTATTAAGTGCCAGTATATGCTAGGAACTATAATAAATACTGAGGATAGAAAAAGAAAAATGAAACTGCTCCCTTCAAGTTTATGTTCTATTATGTTCAACTGCTGGTCTATATGGAAACTTCTTAGGGGAAGGGACTCACTCATACTGGGTGTCCTAGAAGTCTTAGTGTAGTTTAAGCTGTTAAGGCTTAAGCTGCACTAAGTGCAGTGTCCAGTGTCCAGATCACAGTGTCCAGTACATAGTAATGTGTTTTTAAAATGCTTGTTAATTTAGAATTCAGTCACATTCATTCCAAACTGAGACATCAAATTAGGACTTTAAAAAAATGGGTGAAATTCACATTTAGGCTGTATCAGTAATAATAATAGCTGACATTTCTGTAGCACTTTTAAGATTTGTACAGTGCTTTTCAAATAGTATTTCGTTAGAAATATGGTGTCCAAATCTAGGGTGTATCATTTTATTTCCCTACATCTTCACTTATCATATCTGTGACTTCCCTCTTCCCTAGCCACTTCTTCCCAATGCTGTGCTATTCCTCTTTACTAGACTGTAAACTTGAGAGCAGAGGCTATCTTTTGTATTTGTAATTCCAGCACTTTGCACTGTGCCTGGCACATAGTGCTTAATAAATACTTTTTCATTTATTCCAGTGTTCTTAGGCTCTATCAGGAGTATTGTGTTTCAAACTGGGCTCAGTTTTAGGCAAAACATTGACAAATTGGAGTGCTTCCAGAAGAGGGTGACCAGGATGATGAAAAGACAAGATTTTGCCAAGAGGACTGGATGAAGGAACTGGGGTCTTTTTTTTTAATAACATTTTATTTTATAACTGGGGTCTTTAGCCTAACGCTGAAGATCTTAAAGGCTATCTTCACGTATTTGAAAGACTAACTCTGAAGAGATACTGAACTTCCTTTGATTGTCCCCAGAGAATAGGGACGGGTACAATGGGTAGAATTTCCAAGGTGACAAATTTTGTCTTGATATGAGTTCCTAATCCTTAGAGCTGTCCCAAAGAGGAAGGGCCTGCTTAATGAAGTAGTTAGTCTGGGAATCTTCAAGCAGAAACTGGCTGACCATGTCAAGTATATGAGAAGGGATTGCTACATCAATTCTAGGTGATCTCTGAGGTCCCTTCAGGCTCTGAATTCCTGAACTCTTTATCTCAATGACTTCTGGATTATAATTACTAGAACTAGAAAGGATCTTACAACCCCCTCATTTTACACGTGGAAATTTGGGCTCTGATTGTGGTTTGCAGAAACGTAACACAGATTAAATAGCTGAGTCCCAAGATTTTGAAATTTTTTTTTCTTACTCCAAAGGTTACTTTCTGAGCTACATTACCTCTGTCTAGGGTTGACTCTTAAAGTTCCATTGAAATAGTCATTGTGCTCCTGACTCACTTTAGATTAGTATTTATAAAGAGAGACTCTGTTTAATTTTGTTTCTTCCTATAGGTGCCTGATTTTCTCCTCATAATGTTGCTACTGAACAGGGTAGGGATTTCATTACATTTACATGAATTTTAAGTAGCTCGGAACTCTGCAAAGATTGCTACGGGTCTTCAATCTAGTTTTATTCAGCCCAGTTACATAAAGTTGGTCCTAGAACAGAACTCAGTCTATGGCATATGTATGCACCAAAGTTGACCTGGAAGAGAATTTCATTGTCATCAGAATAAAGGCAAAATTGCAAGAGGTGAAACTTGAGTCTGTCCCTGTCCCACCTCCCCTTTTTAACATCTGATATGGCAAACAGGTGAGAAGTAAGTGATTTTCAGTATTCTGGTCATCAGTTTTATATTGCTAATTTCATGACTATTGCTTGATCAAAGGCACACCAAAACCCTAGGACTTGGCTTACTGGCATCCCCTACATTTTTCATTGTTACTGCCATTTTCTCTTCTCTGAACTGGATTCCCTACCATTCAGAGTAGGATTTGAGAGAGAAGGTGGTCTTTTTTTCCCTTTCACCTTTGCCCTGTTTCTAGAAATAGCACCCAAACCTTCTGTAATACATTTTTTTTAAAGAATTTCTTGTTACTACATCCATGTGCTGAGGACACATAGTAACAGGGAGGTTTTTACAGGAGTCTTAGAAACAAATACCATTTTTATATGCCATCTCTAGGGATCTAGGTAATATTCTTATTTTTTTTTCTAGTAAGGCTTTCTTCTAGGTCTTTTATTCATTTTCTATTTCACTTCCTCTTCTCTCTACATGGAATGAGAAAAACTGGCTTCAGACACTGCCACTTGGTAGCTGTATGACGTTGGGTACCACTCTGGCCCTCAGTTTCTTTTACAAAGTTATGAAGTTGAATTAGATAATTTTTAAAGTTACTTCTAGCTCTAAGTCTTGTGATCCTATAATTTTGTTTGGCAAAACTGTCATTTAGGTTTTAGCCTCCTAAAATCTTCCCCTACCTCTGGTCTGTGTGGGAACCTGGTGCCTAGGATTGGTACTTCTCTCATATAGTTTCCTATTTGAAACTCCTAAGTCTCTCTTTGTAGGTTCATGACTTCCTCACCCTAGACTCACTGTCTAGGAACTTGGAGACATTGCTTCTTTATTCTTCCTTGGGTCCTAAAGAAAAAACGGACTTCCCTCTTAATGGTACTGGAGAGGATGGGAAGTTGGAGGGGTGGTGTTAAGATTCTTGCCACATCTACTTATCCGCAGAATAAGGGCTTTGGGGGATGTAGCATGGTGGAATGGATGTTCCCTGGAAGGCCCTCAATTATCAATAGGAACACTGTTCTTTCCCATTAGATACCCCACTGGTCACAGGGTACACAGACCATTCTTAAGTTGCAGTTTTGGCCTCCCTTTTTACTGACATGTACATTGGTCCTGGACCTTTCCTCCTCCGTTCCTGGGATGGGGATAAAATAACATACCTAGATATCTCTTAAGCAATATAGCAGCTATGAGGACCAAGGGAAAAAGCACAAAACAGTTCAATGGTCCCCTTCTCTCAAGAGCAGTATTAGGCTGGAATTAGAGCCATCTACCTACCACTCATCAAATATTTGTAGTCTAGGAGAGTGATAGGTTCAAGATACTTCCCTGATCATGAATGGCTAGTAAACTTCTTCAGCAAAGTAAGCAGTAAATAGAATAAACAGTAAGTCAAATTGTTGTTCAGTAGTTTTTCAGTCACATCTGACTCTTCTTGACTCCTTTTAGGGTTTTTATTTTTTGACATGGGTACTAGAATGGTTTGCCATTTCCTTTGCCTGCCCATTTGATGGATGAGGAAACTAAGGCAAACAGGTTAAGTGACTTGCCCAGGGTCACACAGCTAGTAAGTGTCTGAGGCCAGATTTGAATTCAGGAAGATGAATCATTTCCGACTCCAGGCTGGGCATTCTATCCACTGTCCCACCTAACCTACCTGTTTGTCTAAGATTAAGATTAGATTTCCACTCCCCCAAGGAAAAAAATTATCTCACCAAGGGAGTCCACTCAGGAATTCTCTATGGTTTCAGATATGGAGAATGTAAGGTTTTAGTGAGGACTAGCTTACCCCCTAGCTGATGGCTCAGGGGAGATTGGTTTGCATTTCAAAAGACTCTTCTTGCCTTTAAGAAAGGAAGGAAGGAAGGAAGGAAGGAAGAAAGAAAGAAAGAAAGAAAGAAAGAAAGAAAGAAAGAAAGAAAGAAAGAAAGAAAGAAAGAAAGAAAGAAAGAAAGAAAGAAAGAAAGAAAGAAGTCCGCAAAGTATAGGCCAGTGACTTTTTTTTCAAATTTACTTTTAGTTCATAACATTCAGTTCCACAATCCCTTGAGTTCCAAATTTTCTCCCTCTCCTCCTCCCTCCCCCCAATGGCAGCATGCAATCCAATATAGGTTCTATGTATACCTTCACATCAAACATTAGTCAAGTTGTAAAGAAGAATGATAACCAATGGAATGAATATCAGGGAAGAAGAAACAAAACTAAAAAGAGAGAGAACATGTATTTTGCTTCAATCTGAATTCAGACTGTAGTTGCTTCTGTGGATGTGGATAGTGTTTCCATCATGAGTCCTTTGGAGGTGTCTTACAACCTTGCATTGCTGAGGTGAACCCAATCTATCAGAGTCAGTCATCATAGATACAATGTGTCTGTAATTGTGTGTACAATGTTCTGGTTCTGCTCCCCTCATTCAGCATCAGTTTATGTAAATCTCTCCAGGTTGTTATGAAGCCTGGTTGTTCCTCATTTCTTATAGCACAATAGTATTCCATTACATTCATATACTACCACTTGTTCAGCCAATCACCAATTGATGGGCATCCCCTTGATTTCCAGTTCTTTGCCACCACAAAAAGAGCTGCTATAAATATTTTTGTACATACAGGTCCTCCTCCCACTTGTATGATCTCTTTGGGATATAGCCCTAGAGAAGTGGTATTGCTGGGTCAAAGGGTATGCACATTTTTATAGCCCTTTGGGCCTAGTTCCAAATTGCTCTCCAGAATGTTTGAATCAGTTCACAACTCCGCCAACAATGCATTAGTGTTCCAATTTTTCCACATCTTCTCCAGCATTTATAATTTTCCTGTTTTGTCAGCTTAGCCAATCTGACCAGTGAGATGTGGTGCCTAAGAGTTGTTTTGATTTGCATTTCTCTAATCAATAATGATTTAGAGCATTTTTTCATATGATTATAGATATCTTTAATTTCTTCCTCTGAAAACTGCCTGTTCATATCCTTTGACTATTCATCAATTGAGGAATGACTTGTATTCTTATAAATTTAACTCAGTTCTCTATTTTAGAAATGAGACCTTTATCAGAGACACTGGTTCTAAAAATTCTTTCCCAATTTTTCACTTCCCTCCTAACCTTGGTTACATTGGCTTTATTTGTACAAAAACCTTTCAATTTAATGTAATCAAAAATATCCATTTTGCATTTCTTAATGTTCTCTATCTCTTGTTTGGTCCCTTTAGGGCAGTGACTTTTGCATCAATTCTTAGCACAATGCTAGAGGCTGTTATTAAAGGGATAGTTAGTGAAATTTTTAAAAGGAAGCTGTGATCAAAGAAAGCCAGGAAACAGATTATGTTCTTAGTAGTTTTATTTCCCTTTTTTTTTTGGGTGGGGGGGAAGGGTCAGGGTTTCTAAACTTGTAGATCAAAGGAGTCCTGTAGATATAGTTTACCTAGATTTAAGTAAAACATTTGACATATTCTTGTGCTGTTTTTGTGGAAATAATCTCAACTAGAAAATAGTACAGTTATGTTGATTTGGAACTGGTTAAATGCCCAGATGCAGAGAATAGTCAATAATGGCTTGATGTCATCTTGGAAGGATGTCTCAAATGGAGTACCTTAGGGAATGGACTTATTTTTGTTCTCTTTAGTATTCTTCTCAGTGATTTGGAAAGTGACTAGATTACAAGCTTATCAAATAGCTAACAGACTGGATGGCAGAGTCAGGATCCAAAAATATTTTTGACAGGCTAGAATATTGGGCTGAATCTAATAAGATGAAATTTAATATGGCTGAATATAAAATTTATATTTATGCCAAAAAAAAGTCAACTTTACACATAGAAGAGGCATGGCTGTGTACAGCAGTTTGTCGTCCAGTGAGAACTCACTTTTCACTTAACCTGTTGAGAGGCCTTTCAGATCTCATCTTGGGGAAACTGGAGGACTAGGGCACAGCAAGGCCTGCTTCTCTCAGTCCCTACCCCAGAGCTCACCCCAAACTACCTGCCAATGACTTCTTCCCCTTTTCCCCTCCTGCTCATCCACATCCCTGTGTGATGGAACCTAGAATCCCTTCTCTAAGCTGTAGACTTCATTTTCCCTTTCCTGAATATGGTAGGCTGCTCCTAGAGGCCAAACACATCAATTCATCCTAGGGTCCTCTGGGCCTTCCCAAAAACCCTGCAGCTGCACACTTCGGACCTCCAGGCCTTTTTATCCACCTTGAAGCTGAACTCTCTTATATGTGTTGCTTTCCCAAATTAGAATGAGCTTTTTTTTTTTAAAACAATCAGGGTTAAGTAACTTGCTCAAGGTTACACGGCCAGGTGTTTCTGGGTGGGTGCTAAGTGTCTGAGCCCGGATTCTATCCCCAGGTCATCCTGACACTGGAGCCAGTGCTCTTACTCGCTGTGCTACCTGGCCGCCCCAGAATGTAAGCTTCTTGAGGGCAAGGACTATGTTGTTTTGCTATTTATGTCCCCAGTACTTAATAGAGTGCTTGACACAGCTCTTAATAATTGCTTGTTCAGTCATTCATTCAAATGAAGACCAGCTGGGCACTTGTCAGGTATGTTGTAGAGTGCATTCTCCTCTAGGTACGAGTTGTACTAGATCAAGTCTGAGGTCTTTTCAAGCTCTGTCTGAGGCTCAGTGATTCTGTAAGTATGGAAGTTCTCTACCAGGAGGTTAGGCACATGAAAAAGTTTTTTGACTACTATGACATAGGAAGGTCATTTGCTAAGGTATTGGATGAGTTGTGAAGGTATTATCCGTGTTAATAGAGAGAACCCCCACACTGATGAAATCATCAATCCCTAAAGTAAGCAGCTAGGTGGCATAGTAGATAGAGCTCTAGGCCCAGAATTAGGAGGACCTGAGTTTAAATTGTCTCAAACACTTAATAGCTATGTGACCCTGAGGAAGTCACAACCTCTATCAGCCTCAGTTTCTATAGAATATACATGAGCCCAAGAGAGGCAATGAAATCATTAAGAAAATGTAGAGAGAAAAGAGAAGGCAGCCCAGGAAAAAGCCTTAGGGTATGCCCAGATTTGTGGTTGTGACATAGATGATGATGAAGCAAAGGAGACTATGAAGGGGAGTGGGAGGGTTAAAAAGAAGTTTCTAAGGTAAAGATTATCACACTGGAAAAGATCCTTGGTGCAGTGAGCTCTTTGTTTCATTCCTGATGGATATACCTAGGATTGTATTGTAGGTAGAGGTCTAAAGCACTGTATTTACAAGGTCATAATAAAAGCAACAAATTAGATTTGTATATTGCTTCACAAAAATCCTATGTGGTATGGAGTATAGGGATTATTTCCTCCATTTGAGAGATGAAGAAAAGCTGTGTGGTTATTATCCCAGGAAGATAATAATAACAAATAATTATATAATAAAATATATAATAGAATATATAATACATATGATAATAAATAAGCATCGTACACCAAAGAGTAGCTAGTCACTCTGAACATGGAAACTCTCCCAGAAAGTCAGTAGTGACTGAATCTAGCAGCAGTTTATTGAAAATCCCAAATAGAAACAAGCTGATAGACCAAAACCTGGATCAGCAATTTGTATAACTCAGAATAGGAAGGCAGTGACCAGACCTTCTTCCAAATCACAGCACTTTAGGAGCACTGAAAACTTGCAGGACCCCAGCCAGAGCTGGGAAAGCAGGAGAATGATGAAAGAGGACAGAAGCTCAGACTAGACATCCCCCTTTCCCAGAAATATGCAGAACCTAGCATTACACTAAAGCCCAAAGTTAAGAAATAGCAGAATGAGCAAACATAAAGAATTATTATGGTGATGGGGAAATTCAAGACACAAACACAGAAAAAGAGATTCACCAAAAAAAAAAAAAGACAACCCAAAAAACAAAACCTTTGAGCAAAGCCTCAAAGATAAATGCAGCTTGGATCCAAATCCAATAAGAATTCCTAGAGGAGTTAAAGAAGGAGCTAAAAATCATTTTAAAAACCAAATGACAGCAGTGAAAGAAAGAATGGAAAAGGATTCAAGACAAGCATATAAAGGCAAATACAAGTAGGAAATCATGAGGAACCAAACAAAGTTTAAATTTATATATAGGGGGATGACACGTAACCCCACAGGATTTTATCATCATCATAGGTCATAGAGAGACTAATTAGACAGAAAGCTTGAGTATGATTCTATTGTATTTGGTTGATCTTAAAAATGGAATGAGTGGAAATAGGAATACACTGGGAGAAGGGAGAAAAAGAATGTGGAAAATTAGCTCACATAAATGAGGTATGTAAAGATCAATTTATACAAGAAGGGAATAGTGTTTGAGAATAAATGACACTTGACCTTCACTCTTATCTGATCTGGTAAAGAATGTACATACAATTGGGTACAGAAATACTTTTTACCCAACAAGGAAATAGAAAAGAAAGGGGTTAAGGGAAAAGGGTTAGTCAGAAGCAAAACAGACCCTTAAAGAGGGGAGAGGGTTTAAAAAGAGAAGGATAAAATATAAGAGAATAGGATGGAGGGAAATACACAATTAGCAATCATAACTGAATGAACTCACCCATTAAAATGGAAATGGATAGCAAACATTTAGAAATCAGAATTCAATAATATGTTGTTTGCAATAAATACACTTGAAACAGAAAGTACACACAGTTAAAATAAAGAACTGGAGCAGAATCTATATGTTTCAACTGAAGGTGGGGGAAAGAGATAGTAATTAATTATAATCTCAGATAAACTAAAAGGAAAAAAGTAGATCTAATTTAAGGAGATAAGCAGAAAAACTACATTTTGCTAAAAGGTACCATAGACAATGACAATATCAATTCTGAAAGCATCTGTCCCAAATGTAATAGCATCTGAATTCTTTTTTTTTTAAGCAATTGGGGTTAAGTAACTTGCTCAGGGTTACACAGCCAGTTATTTTTTGTGTGGGTGCCAAGTATCTGAGGCCAGAACCGATCCCAGGTCTCCCGATGCCAGGGCTGGCGCTCTTACTCACTGTACCACCTGGCCACCCCAGCATCTGAATTCTTAAGAGAAAAGTTAAATGAGTTATAGGAAAACATGAAAACTATAATAGTGAGGGACTTCAATTTACCCCTCTCAGACCTAGATAAATAGAACAACAAAAAATCCCTTTGATTAGAGCTCTTCAATTCCTTGCTTGAACATTCCCGTCAAGTTCTGAGTCTCAACTCTATGACTAATATCCCTGAAATCCTTTTTTTAATAAAATAAGAGAGTTTCTGAGTAGAAAAGATATTTCTCTTGGGTGGTTTATGGGCCAATTACTTCAGGCATGGAGAAGGCAAAGATTTAAAAAGACAAGAGTTGTTCTTTGTTCAAAGTTTGGTCTCCCTCCTTAATCCATTTCCTGGAACTTTAGTCTTATTCTTGGCTTTTTACACACTTTGCTAAAAGGAAAAAAACATCTGGAAAGGGTTTTTAAACTAGAGAAATATTTATTAATATTTTCAGTTTAACTAAAAAGAAAAATGTCCACTTCCTCCTAGAATTTGTTATACAGAAGGATAGGAAATCCTGGCATAATTAGAAATGCTTTCATAATAACCACCTTCTCTGTCTTCTGAGAATCTGTATATTCTTTCAAAACAATCTGTATGTTACCTCCTATATAATATTTTTCCTAATATTCCTAGCTGCTGGTGCCTCACTCCAAATTACTTTGTATTTTCTGTATATATATTTGCATACAGTTTGTATTTGCTTACATGTGTACATGTTGCTTCCTCAGTATAAACTCCTTGAAGAAAGGCATTTTCCCATTTTCATCTTTGTATTCTCAGAAATTAGTATGGTGCTTGATGCATAGTAGGAACTTAATAAATGCTTGTTGGTTAATACACTCTAGATTTTAGGAGAAAGAATTTCAAAGAGTAAAGATAGTTAGTATTTCCTACACCAAAATTCTTCAAGGGAAGTCATCCATGGAGGGATGTGAAACTCAAGAATGCGTAACCTGTCACCATAGTGCTTATCTTCTTTATTATTTTCCTCTGGCCCCAAAATGATGATACAGGCAGAGAGAGAGAGAGAGAGAGAATCAGTTTTTCCCACAGTCACTTCCTACCCCTCCTACCAAGTTAACCCTCCCTTGACACAACCAAAAACAATCATTCAAAAACATCTGATATAGGCTATAGCTACCAATATATACAATATTTAGTTCTTGGGGCAGCTAGGTAGTGAATTGAGAAAAGCGCCGGCCCTGGAGTCGGGAGGACCCGAGTTCAGTTCCGGCCTGAGACACTTATCACCCACACAAAAATACTAGCCGTGTAACCTTGGGCAAGTTACTTAAACCCCAATTGCCTTCCAAAAGGCAAAAAGAGAGAGAGAGAGAGAGAGAGAGAGAGAGAGAGAGAGAGAGAGAGAGAGAGAGAGAGAGAGAGAGAGAGAAGTTGCTTTTGGGGCAACCAGGTAGCACAGCAAGTAAGAGCACCGGCTCCAGTGTCGGGATGACCTGGAGATTGAATCCTGGGCTCAGACACTTAGCACCCACCCAGAAACACATGGCTGTGTAAGCCGTGTAACCTTGAGCAAGTTACTTAACCCTGATTGCTTAAAAAAAAAAATTAGTTCTTACAGTTCCCTCACCTCTGAGCCATGAGAGAGAAGGTATGTTTCACTATCTCTTTTCTATCACCTTTGTTGGTTTTTTCTTTACTCAGTTACATTTACTTTTAGTAGTGATCTTTTTATTTACAACATTATAATTGCTGTGTATATTTTCCTCTTGGATCTGCTTTTTTCACTTTGAATCAGTTCATACAATTTTTTTTCATGTGTCCGAATTACTTGGCATAAAATAGGTAAGGTATCCTCCCTTATATTGAGCTGAAATTTGCCTCCTTGGATCATTAGATTAATTGATGCTAAATTTGGAAAAATAAGTTCTGATAATCTTGGCATAAATAAGAAGATGATTGCCCTTTTCCCCCCACTGAGAGTCTTATAGAATACATACTCACAGTGGCCATAAAGCCACATGATAGGATTGAAAAGTACAAGATCTATAAGATCCAAGATTGGTAACCACTTCTTTCTTTATCCTTAAAAAACAAACTGGTTGTTATTTTTTTGAAGCAATCTGGGTTGCCAGAGTTACACAGCTACTAAGTGTCTAAGGCTGGATTTGAACTCCTCCTGACTCCAGAGCCAGTGCTGCTATATCCATTGTGCCACCTACTTGCCCCTAAGACTTCTTAATCACTGAATGGTTGATGGGGCTTGAGCAGCCACTACCTGGACTTCTATGAGATAGGAGGACCTACAATGTGGCTGCTTGAGATCAGCACTGTGGAGGTGATCCTAATATTGGAACGGAGTTGGAGATCAATGAGGAAAGAAGATCTTTAGTCCTGAGACTCATCTGGCTTATTAGCTGCAGGGGAAAACTGATTTTTCTCACTTTTCCCTGTTATAATCCAATCTGGAGATGGGATTCTGGACACACTCCCTTCTGCTGTTCATTTTCCATGTGTTGTTGGTGCATATGGTTCGGGGACTTCCCCTCACCACCCAAATTTATCTAGGAGAGCAAATGGGAGTCAGTTTAGGCTATAGGTAAATAGCTCCACATAGGAGAACTTGACCTTTTCCTTTCCATTGTTTATATAAAACATATCTGTTTATGGATAACATATAAACATATCTCTTCACATGTTTATATATTATCTGTAATCATTGTTCAGTTGTTTCAGTTGTTTAGGACTCTCTGTGACCCCATTTGGGGATTTTATTGGCAAAGATACAGGAGTGGTTTGCCATTTCCTTCTCCAGCTCAGTTTACAGATAAAGAAACTGAGGCGAGTAGGATTAAATGACTTACCCAGGCTCATCCAGCTAAGAAGTATCTGAGGCTGGATTTGAACTCATGAAGATGAGTCTTCCTGATTCCAAACTGAATGCTATATTCACTGTGCCACCTAGTTGCTCTTTCTGTGATCATAGTATGTTTAAAATCTGAGTCCTATGTTGGAGGAAATGGGAAGAGAATTATGACCAGAGATAATAGAACCCAAACGCAAGGTGGGAACTCTAGAACTGTACATGTGTTGTAAATTTTATTTTTTGAATAATATTTTGTTTCATTCACTGGATTAATTACAGACCCATGAAGTCTCTGAATCTATGGCCTGGCAGTGAGAGAGCAGTTTAGACTTCTGTGCATTGAGTAACCTCTAGTGGCCAGTAATGATACTGCATTCATTAACAAAATTCATTCTAAAATACTAACTTTTCTGCTACATCACATTCATTTCCAAAAAATCATTTCCCCTACCTAATAATCTATCCCTCCTAAGAAAGATTTAAAGAGAGAGAAAAAAAGTTAAGCAAAACTAACCAACACATATGTGACAGTTTTATGTAGTACCCTGTATCCATGGTTACCCCCACATCTTTTATAAAGGAAGGGATGTGCATTTTTCCTTATGTCTTTTCTAGAGCCAAAGTTGGTCATTATAATTATATGGCATTCAGTTTCATATTTTTAAAATTTGGTTTGTATTGTGATAATCACTTTGTATATTGTATTCCTGATTCTGTTTACTTCACATTATATCAGTTTTTATATATGTGTGTATACATGTATACACATTGTACATATATACATACACAAATACATATACACATATATGTATATGTGTATGCATACACACATTACCTGAATTCATATTTATAATTTCTTAAAGCACAGGAACAACATTCAATTGCATTTATGTATCACAATTCGTATAGCCATTCCCCCAGTAACTTTGTTTCCCGTTCTTTTCTTCTACAGAAAATATTGATGTAAATGCTTTAGCATTTTAGGAATCTTTCTATCTTTGACTTCCTTTGGATTTGTGCCTAACAGGATTTGATTGCCAAAGGATATGGGCATTTAGTCACTTTTTTAAAACAGCATAATTCTAAGTTGGTTTTTAGAATGACTGGACCAATTCACATTTGTACTGATAGGGTATTAGTGTGCTCATCTTCTTCTACTATTGGTTATTTACATTTTTTTCTGAAATTTTTGTGAATTTGGTAGGTATAAGGTAGAACTTTATAGGTGTTTTGATTTATATTTTTTGTCTTAGTGATTTGGTATCTTAAATGCTGCTAATGATCTGTAATTCTTTTGAGAACTGTTCTCTTTTGACCATTTATCCACTGGGGAATGACTCCTGTCCTTTAATAAATGATAATTATGCTGATTTCAAAGAAGCATAGCAACATTTATATGAATGATGCAAAGTGAAGTAAATAAAACCAGGAAATGAATATACACAATGATTGCAAAAATTTAACAAATTAGATTTGTACAACAAAAATAACAAAACTGAAAATTGTATGTAATGGCCAAGCTTAGTTCTAGGGAAGAGGTAAGAAAATGAACCTCCTTTCCTTCTTTGCAAAGCTGAGGGACTGTGGGAATGTAACATTACTTGTATGTTCAGGCTACATTGATATGTTGGTTAGTTTTGCTTAACTGCTTTTTTCTCTGTGTTTTATTCTTTGTTGCAAAGGATGGCTTTCTGGGTAGGAGAGGAGAGAATGAAGACGAAGGGCAAAGGAAACAAGCATGTACTATATACCAGGCACTGTGTTAAATCCTTTTTACAAATGTTATCTCATTTCATTGTCACAACAACCCTAGGAGGTAGGTGCTATTGTTATCCCCATTTTACAGGTTGAGAAAACTAAGGAAGATAGAGAATAGTTAAGTGACTTGCCCAGGGTCACACAGTATTTGATACCAAATTTGAACACAGCCCTTTCTTACCCTATGCCCAGCATTCTCTTCCTGCACCACCTAGTTGCTCTTAGGGAGATTATATATACATATACCTGTATATACATATACATATGTATACACATATAAACATGTATTCATATATACATGATATATATGTATATTGTATATATGTATATATACACGTCCATTTATATACATCTTAATGCAACTGATGCATTAAGAAATATCTATTTCATATTTTATTAATTTCAGTATTTTATATTTCTTTGAGTCATACTCCATATACTTAAATTTTCAGTTTTGCTAACACCTAATTGTGTATAATATGCTGCATCCTGTAATAGTACGTTCCTAATGCTCTTTATTTTCTTTTCTGTTTGTTGATATTTCACTTTGTTCAGTTTTTATTTTGGCAATTTGATATTCTTCCCTCTTTTTAACTGGTTAGCTAAAATTTTTACCAATTTTGTCTTTTCAAAGAATTAACTTTTATATTTGCATATCATTTTATAGTCCTTTGCTTTCTATTTTTGTGTAGTTTTTTCTCTTGTTTTTGAGACCTCTTTGTTGCTTATTTTGGTTTTTTTTTTAGTTCCTAGATTTTTAAACATTGCACATTCATTCCACTAATCTCCTTTTTATATTTTTTGAATATTTTTTCAGAGATTTAATTTTTTCCTCAGGCGACTACTTTAGTTGCATCCCTGAAATTTTGCTCTGTGGCCTCATTTGGATATGAACTTGGGGGGACCACTGCTACATAGAAACAGTGTTTAAACTGAGCACACTTGTCCCAGAGGTAGATGTGGTTGGTATAGGGAAGAATCTTAGGTGGTAGGGGAAAAGGTATATATATTTTTCTCTTTTGAGGGAGGGAGACAGGGCAATTGCGGCTAGTAAGCATGTCAAGTGTCTGAGGCTGGATTTGAACTCAGGTCCTTCTGCCTCCAGGAGCAGTGTTCTATTCACTGAGCCACTTAGCTGCCCCTGAAAGGTTTGTATTTTTATTTTCACTATGACTTCAAAGTAAATATCTTGTATAAGTATATCGATGGTTAAGTGGAGGTGAGGAGCTATTGGCTAATAGTTGGGAGAACACACCCAGAAGGAAGCTAGAGCCAATAGAATTAGACAATAGGTCTCCGCACCCACTCAGGGGCAATCCTAGAATCCTGAGGGGGAGAAATAGATTGCTTTTCTCTTGGAGAGGCCAGAAAAGACAAGATGGAGAAGCTAAGGGACTCTTTCATTGCCTTTTAAACAACTGGGGAGTGGCTAAACAAACCATGGCATAGGCCTGTAATGGAACATAATTCTGCAATGTGTAAGAAATGAAGAGACAATTTCAGAGAATCCTAGTTAATATGACCTGGCAAAGAGAAATGAGCAAAATTAGGAGAACAATTTCTACAAGGACAAAACCATTGTAAAGAAAATCAACTTTGATGGACGAGAATTCTCATCAAAGCAGGGTCCAGCCATGTTTCAAAAGACCTATAATGAAGCATGCAAACAACTTCCTGACAGAGGGAAGTTGGACACAAGATACAGAAAAAGACATGGCTACTATGGGTTTTATTTTGCTTAATTATGCTTATTTATTACAAGATTTTCTTTCTTTCAGTTTTTAATTGGGGTGGGGTAGGGAGGAAAAGAGAGTTAGCAATAATAATGCCAAAAAGAAGGCAGGAATTGCAGCATCTTTTTTTAAATGTAAAAAGAGGTCATGGTAACATTTTTTTTAATGCAGAGGAGAACAAAAGAAAGTTCAGAAGGAAGTACAAACAAGTGGCATGGTTTTGAAACTAATAAATAAAATTTATTATATACAATTTTTTAAAAGCAAGTAATAAAATAGAAATTCACAGTTTCATATAGAGTTCTTTTTTTGTGTTCTTTAGTGTATATAAAAATGTTATTTTCTGTTGGTAAATTTCAGAATAAAAAGAATTAAGAAAAAAATTAAAAGATATTTTAAGTTGTAGCTTACAGTTCTTTGAGTTTTGGAACATCACAAAAGAGTTTGGTTTTTTTTTTTACTTTGGTAATCTATGAATTCAATATATCAGTGCTTTGATGTCTAAATTCAAAAGTTCCTGGAAAGTTTTCTTTTATTTTTCCTGCAGTGTGGTATTCAGCTTAAAAAAAAATTGTGAGGGAGGTGGGATAGAGGGGGCAAAAGAACAAAGTGAAAAGTGCACAACAGAGAACAAAAGAAAACTTAGAAAAAAGCAAAGATGACTAGCTCTCAACATAATGTGTAGTATTTATCATAAAGCCTTTCTTGAAATGAAAATTTATTGCTATATATTCTGAACCCTCTCTTATGTTCTACTGTGCACATGATATGCTTTTTTTCTTTTCATACTTTGTGTTTCAGTTTCAATATTTAAGTTTATGATGTTTCTTTTTCTTTTCTCTATTCTGCAGCTGAGTTCTGGTGTTTGAGTCTAAAATTATCTAAATTACCTAAAATATCTAAAATTAAAAAAATTATCAGTTCTTTTTTGGAGAACTATAATCCTTAAATTACTCCTGTATATCCTCTCTTCAAGGTCAGTTGCTTTGGCTTGCACAGAATTCATGTTCTTTTAATGTTGTTGCCTTTTGTTTTTCCTCCCACTTACTTGGTTACTTCCTCCAAGTTACAACTTGGGTATCATCCATCCTCTAATCTTCACTGCCTCTCACGCCCCAGAGCCAATCTGCTGCCAAGGTCTGTCGATTTTACCTTCCTAACATCTCTCATAAACTCCTCTTTCTTTCCTCTGACACTGCCTCCGCCTTGGTGCAGGCCTTTGTGTCTGGATTATTGCAATAAGCCTGCTGGTTGATCTTCCTGCAGCAAGATGCTCCCCACTTCAGTCCATCCTCCACTCTAGCTGTCAAAGTGATCTTCCTAAAGCATAGGCCTGACCTCATCACTAACACCCCCCCCCCCAATACACACACACATACTTTCTCTCTCGCTCCCTCTCTAAACTCCAGTGGCTTCCTATATCCTCCAGGATCAAATATAAAATCCTTTCTTTGCTTTTAAAAACCCTTCAAAAATCTTTAGTTCCCTCCCCACACACATATACCTTTCCAGTCTTCTTATACTTTAACAATACCCCTCTCCCCACTCCCATACTGCAGTCCACTGACACAGGTCTCCTTGCTGTTCCTCAAATGAGACACTCCATGTCCAGAGTCCAAGCATTTTCATTAACTATCCTCCATGCTTGGAATTCTCTCCCTTCTCATCTCCACTTCTTGGTTTTCTTCAAGTTCCAGCTAAACTGAAACCTTCTACAAGAAGTCTTTCCCAATCCCCCTTAATTCTAGTGCCTTCCTATATATACATATATATATATATACATATATATATATATATATATATAGTTTGTTTGCATGTTGTACCCATTATATTGTGAGTTCCTTGAGAGCAGAGACTTTGTTATTCTTTGTATCTTCAGCACTTACCACAGTGACTGGCACATAGTAGGAATTTACTAAAAATGTATTGACTGACTCTTCTGTCAAATTTTCTCCCACTTTTATGTTTTTGTATTCTACATCTGTTATTCTCTCTCTCAGGGCTTCTACTATTTTGTAATTACCCATTTGCTTTTGATTGCATATTCAATTTTTTTCTAATCTATTGATTTTAAAAAAATGTTTTTAGTTCTACATTTAGAGCCCTGATTTCTGACCTCATTTATTCTTCTTTTAACATTTTTATTTTTTATTTGGATCATCCTGGAATTTCTTGTTGATATTTCATGATTTCTGTGGCATCCACAGGATGCTTACTAGGAAATTTTGGTTCATTTTCCTTGGTGGCATAGTAGTCATTTGTAGCTTCCATTTTCGTTTTTATTTATTGTTAATTCTATTTTTATTAGCTTATCTGTTGGTTTTCTGGGTGAGGTTTTTGCTAAGGTATTTTCCTTTCTTCTTTTGGTATTTTGGCCTTTCACTTGTATTTGTAGACACTTGTCTCTGGTTTCCCTTCTTTTTTTTTTTCCTGCTACTTAGACAATGCATCCAGGGCAGGCCATTCTTCACCTCCTTGACTTGGATGGAGATTGTGGGGTTCTAGCTCCTGTTCTTGGCCAGAGTGAACTTTGGAAGACAAGGAATGTTCCCATATGGGATCCCAGCTCCCTTTTTCTCCAGCATAGTGACTGTATTTCCTCCAGCTGCCTCTGCTTCCTATCTAGCTAATTCTACCACAGTGCTGTACTGTCCATGTCTTCTGCTTTACTTTCTTGTTGCTTTCTCTTTACTGGACAGAATCAATGTCTGCTTCCTCTTCTGGGGTGGATGAGGTCAGCTTTATTCATTGCTGCTGGAGACCTGGCTGGTATACCTAACGCTAGACCCGGAAGCCCAAACTTTTGAAGTTGGTTGTACCTACTAGCACATGGAGAGGTTTGAAGAGGGTATGACCTCTTAAGTGGGAACTTGAAATATTTAAATTCTTCCAGGTTACTTTACCTTGTGTAATGTTTCAGTCTTTATATTCTATGAATTTTGCTTTAATTATTCTGTATCTGGCACATAATTCTTTTTTCATAATTTTTATCATAATTTCTTTTTGTTGGGTTTGAGACATTTATGGAAAACAACCACTTGCTTAACAATATGGTATCTTTTGGTTTGAAAAATATTTCATGGATAACACTTTAGTGCTTGGACCATCCATCTAAAGTATTTCATTTTCACTTAACTGACTCATGTGTTTTCCTAATCATTTATATCCTTCAAAATATCTTTTATATTATTTCTGGCATGCAAGTTATCAGTTAATCTTCTGCCATTCATTTTCAGCCATTATATCTCTTTCCATTGCTCGTTGGGTCACCTGCAATTTTGATTTTTCTCAGATAGCGGTATACCATTATTCATAGGCATATAGCATTACTAGTAAAATACTTCAGTGATCTGGGATTTTGTTACTGTGTATTGTCTTATAATCAGTTCATTTGTTCATTCATTTGTTTTAAAAGTATTAATTAAGTATGATTAAGTATAAAGTACTAAGGATATAAAATAAAACTTTCCCTGCCCTCAAGGAGCTTATATTCTATTGGCAGGAGATGACATGCACATGGCTAAATACATATAAAATATAGACAAAGTAATTTCTGGGACTCATTTTCCTCATCTATAAATAATAGGATTGGGTCACATGACTTCTAAGGTTCCTTCCATCAGAAAATATGGTCCTGTGATCCTTTGGACATATACAAAAAATGAAAGCACCACATATGAAGTTGAAGGACCTGGGGGTCAGGAAATCTTCTGGTAGTTAAGTTGGGCTTTAGAGGATGTATTAGAATCTACTACATGAAGAAGTAGAAAGAGTGACTTCTAGGTACGGGAACTAACTTGAGCAAAGGCAAAGATGTGAGAGAGTTCACAGAGGGTTTGGAAACACAAACTTGTCTGATTTGACTGGACTGTAGCATACATAGAGCTGAGTAGTATAAGAAAAGCTTGGAAAGGTAGCGTAGAACCAGATTGTGAAGCACAGTGCCTAACACATAGTAGGCACTTAATAAAAGTTTGCTGATTGATTAAAGTACTTGAATGGCAAGCACATGAATTTAAAGTTTACTCAGTAGTTGATATGGAACCACTGAAGGGTTTTGAGAAGAGGAGTGCCATAACCAGATCTGTGGAAGATTATTCAGGCACCATAAGGCGTAGGAATGGTAAGCATTGTTATCCTACTTTAAATATAAGGAAATTAAAGGTCAGAGAAGGGGAAGGGACAAGCTCAAAATCCCGTGGGTGGTAACTGACAGACTTTGAAATGAATCCCATTGTTCTTTCTTCAGGTCCCAAGATGATAACCACACCATTTATCTAGCATCTATGTGAAAAGCACTATGCTAGGTAGTGGGGTATGGGGGTGGGAATATAAAACCAAAAATAAAAGTCCTTGCTCCCTCAGAGCTTACATTTTAAGATGATACAATACGCACATCAATAAGTAAAATGCAAGGTAATTTGAATATAGAATGACTCACCTAGACAGTTATTTCAAACTCAGATAGAAACAGATCTCTGGAGGCAGCACTTTTTGACTCCGAAAATCATAAATTAACATTATGTTGTAGTGTTGTTGAGTTGTTTTAATCAGGTCCGACTGTTTGTGACCCTATTTGGGATTTTCTTGGCAAGGGTACTGGAGTGGTTTGCTGTTTCCTTCTCCAGCTTGTTTTACAGATGAGGAACACAAGGCAAACAAGGTTAAGTGACTTGCCCAGGGTCACATAGCCAGTAAGTGTCTGAAGCTGTGTTTGAACTCATGAAAATGAATCTTTCTGATTCCAAGCCCAGTGCTCTATCCACTTTGCCGCCTAACTGCCCCATGTTGTATTGTATTTTTGTTTATTTTGTTAAACATTTCTCAGTTACATTTTAATCTGGTTTAGGTTGCACTGGGAGTTTTATAGGCTCCTGGGAAGCACAGTTTGACACTTCTGGTGTAGAAGATGACACTCAAATGAACTTTTAAGTACACTAGGATTTCCAAAAGGCAGAGGTGAGTAGGGAATGCATTCTGTATATGGAGCACAGTGTGTAAAGGCACAGACATGGAGAGAGACTAAAAGCAGTCGGACTAATTAGGAAGTTCTTAAATGATGACAAGTGTGTGAGTGGAGAGGAGATGAAGGAGACATGGAGGAACAGGTGACAAGACAACTAATCAACTAAAAAGTACTTACTACATGGCAGGCACTATGCTAAGTGCTAGGGATACAAATATAAGCAAATAAGACAGTCCCTCACCTTTAGAGGCTTACATCCTAATGGAGAAAGATGACACAAACAGAGGCTAAAAGTGGGACCATGAGGAAATGTACCCAGGTAGGGGCAAGGTGTTTCTTGAAGCAGTGGAGAAATCTCAAGAGTAAGTAAAGCCAGAGTTAAGTGAGCATGGGTGGCACCCCTCCAGAAATGGAAATCCGGAGGGGAAAAAAAAAAAAGGATTACCCAATCAAGATAGTAGGCTCCCAGTGGCTATGGGGATGGGCTGAAGTTGAAGGAAAAGTCAAGGAGGAGTCCAGATTATGATCCTGAGTTACTGGGATGATAGGAATTTCAATAGAAATAGGAAAGTTTGAGGGAAGGGCAAATGGGGAAAATAATGAATTTTGGAAAAATGGATGGAAAAAGCGGTCTTCTTTTCTGTTCCTCTTCCTCCTTTTTCTTCATTTCACTGGTATAGGCAGCTGCTTATGAGGAACTGCTGTATACGTGGAGTTGATTGCACTACAGAGAGGTTGTGTCTTCCCCAGAATCATACAGCCAGTATGTGTCAGAGGTAGAATTTAAACCCAGGCTTTCCTGACTCTAATACTCTGTATCTACTACACCATGCTGTTTCTCTAAACCTCATTTTAACATGAGGTCTTTCTATGATAACACATATGCCTCCCTGGATAACATGCCTGTAAATAATCATCAGGTATCTGTTGGGCTTCTTTTATAAACCTTATTTTTTATTCCCATCTCTTTCCCTCTCAACAAGAAACTCACTTTCTAAGAGGTCAGAGACAGACCAATTGAGGCAGAAATTTTCTGCAAACCACAAGGGTCAGGATCTAAGCAAAATTCAAGTTCCTGAGCCTCCATTGCTCTGGCATAGCGTTTGTGTGTTTTTTTCTCCAGATCCCCCACCCCTTCCATACCTCCACCTCTCTCTTTGACCAGTCCCTAGACCTAGTATGATCTGAATTACAAAACAAAAGAGCTTTTTCTGGTACCCATTCTGGTGGAGGAAATTGGAGTTAGGGCTTACAAGGTTTCCATGGAAACAAGCTGGAGCTACTATGTCTTTATGGAGATGTGACTAAGGGGAAGATCAGAGATCTCTCAATCTTTCCCCTCAGCCAGGGGCTTAGGCTTGTTCAGAGGTTTGGGAGCTCTAATACTAGACTTGGTCAGGGAAAAGTTACTGGTAACAATCAGGACTTTGGGGAAATGGATGGCTGGAGCCTCTAGGGAAGGAGCACTGGGTTACTAGTCACTGGGTTCTAGCTTTGACTCTGCTTCTTTCTCAATGTGCAACTTTGTGAATGTTACTTTCCCTCTCTGGTACTCAGTTTCCACATAAGTAATATGAAGAGGTTAGATTAAATGGCTTTTATTGTATTTACACCACTACATTAAGCTCTTCCTCATACCCTGAACTTCCAGTGTCTTTCCTTGCAAACTACTTTATATTTAATTGCCTTATATTTATTCTCTTTAGGTAGGGTGTCCCAAAAGTCTTAGTGAAGTTTAAAGCTTTACTAACTTCAGAAGCGTAAATGCTGCAGACTTGCAAAATATCATTTTTGAAACTCAATTATTTAAATTTATTTTATACTTATTTAGTTTTATGAATTTGAGATAAGTTTAAATTTTCAATTTTAAGAAGTTGAGATACCCTGTCATTATGCGTTGCCTATGAAAGTTTCCAGGTGATACTGGTCTCAGAACCATGGATCCATAAAAAAGGTCCTCTTGCTTGGCCACTTCAGTCACTTGATTTATATCCGTTAGAAATGGATCTAATCCTTTTCTTGTAGGGTCACATTGATCTTTGGGTGTACACACTAAAACTTATTCTTTGGGTGACTTTATGTCTTGGGTTACAAATGGAACCCTTTTAGTCACTGAGCAGCAACCGCTAAAAGGTTTTTTTTGTTTGTTTGTTTGTCTGGTTTGTTTTTTATTTTTACAAAATTCAAACTTCTTCTAGAGTGATATATAGTACATGACAGAGGCAATGTGGGATTTTAATAAGAAACACTAACATTTAAAAATTGTACTTAACCTTTCAAATGGCTTTTTTCAAGTTTATAGCACTGATACTTCTTTTTACTTCAATTTTTAAAAAATTTATGGAATCTAAGCCATTTTTATAACATAGTACAATAAAAAAGATGATCACATATGAAACTTTAAATTCACTATGTACAACTTGTTATTCCTTTTAAAAACACAACAAAGTTATCATGTAAATTTCCTTTCCCCCTTTTTTTCTTCCCTTCCCCTCCTCAGAGATAGCTGCCATTAGACCAATTAGCTATATATGTAAAATTATTCTATACATATGTCTATTTATCAGTTCTTTCTCTGCTTGCAAATAGCGTCTTTTTTCTTATGTCCTTTATAGTTAACTTGAGTATTAATAATAGACAAAATGATTTATTTGCTCCAAGTCATTCTTAAAACAATATTGCTGTTACTATATACAATGTTCTCTTAGCTCTGCTTGTTTCACTCTTCATTATTTAGTGCAAGTCTTTCCATGTTTTTCTAAGATCATTTATATTTCTAAATTTTCTAGGGAAAGCCTTTCCCAATTTCTTTCAATTACAATGTTAAAATAATTAACTACTGTCTGATAAGTATTTTCTGTTTATCCCGTATATAGCTTATTTGTTTACTGTATCCATTAGATTGTAAGCATCTTGAGGACAGTGGCTGTCTTTGGCTTCTTTTTCTACCCCAGAGCTTGGCACAGTATCTGGTACATAGTAGGCACTTAAATATTTATTAATTGGTTGACTGAAGCTATTAAACTTAAAACTACACTGACTTTCGAGACACCTTATCTTTATTCCGTATATGCTATATAGACATACATATTCTCGCTCCCTGAGAATAGGGGCTATTTCATTCGTTATATTGCATCCCCAGATCCTAGCACGGAGCCCGGCACGCAGTAGGCACTTAATACCTGTCGACTGATTGTGACATCCTGTGTCCTAGTAGGCACTTAGTAAACGTTTACTGAAATCTCTTCCAGCTCTGATGTTGAATGCTTTGTTTTAAAGCTCTTACAGCTTTAGCATTCTGTCATTCTAAAGCTCCTTCCAGCTCTAACGTTCTAATAGCTAAAAAGAAAAAGAAAAAAAAAACCCTTTCAGCTCCGTCTTTCCGTGACTCGGTGAAGAAATGATTTGGCGGATCCCCAAGGATGATTCTGGCAGGTAGCTCAAGGCTTGGGTTGTGTCTGCGCAGGCGCAGTTCCTGTGGGACTGGGAATGCGCGCGCAGCCCCGATGCGGTTTGTAGGGACTTCTGTTCGGAGGCGCCTCCTTTGTCTGTGGTGAGTTCGTCCCCGGGGACCCCAAAGAGCAGGCATTTAGTGGTCCGGGCATCTGACTGGCTTCCCCGCTGCCCTCTCAGTCAGATCAGGACAGCTCTCCACGCTGAGGGCGGGGCCAGAACCCAGGGGTGCAAGCAAAGCAGTGCCTTTAAGGGACCTTGGGGGCGCCTGACAAGCTTTCCCTTCTGCGCATGTGCTGAAGGCTGACCACGCCCACTCCCCCGCCCTTCCTCTCGGAGTGAATTTGACCCCGCCCACCTGTCAATGCCTTAACCTCATTACTTTAGAAAGGTCCTTATGGACAGGCTAGGAGGAGAGATGGGTTGGGGAAGGCAGAAGGAAAAGGGATCTTAGAGGCTTTTTAAAAGTTCTGCGTTTTGTTCCTGCCATTCCACAGCATTCAGATCTGGAGGCCATCAAGTGTAACTGGCCTGCAATTTTGTTGTCTCCCTTGTTAGAATGTAAGCTCCCAGTGGTGCTTAGCACAGGGCCTGGAACACAGCAGGTGCTTAATAAATGTTTATTGATTGATAGATAGGAGAAATTAAAACAGAGAAAGTGATTTAAGCTAAGTCACACAGTAAATCAGTGCCAGAGTTAAGATTCATTCATTCAACAAATATTTATTAAACCCCTGCCATGTTCCCAGATACTGTGCTAGGCACTGAGGAATCCTAAGATAAAAAAGAAAGAGTCCCAGACCTGGATTTTTTATATATTTTTATGTACAAAGATGAATAAATGAAGAATAATGGGGGCGGGCAGGACACTAAAAACTGGGAAGAAGCAGATCAGGAAAATTCTTTTGTAAGGGCTAACATTTGAACTGAACCTTGAAGGAAGTTAGGGGGAGTCTCAGGTAAGGAAGTGTGATCCAATTAACCAGCAAACATTTATTAGGCACCTCGTTGTGCAAGACTGGGGTACAAAGACAAAAATGGATCTGTCTTTTCCTGCTTTGTGGAAAATAAGGTGATAGGAATTGAAATGGCATTTATGGTTATGGGGAACTGAAGAAGTACTTTGGCTGGAATGTAGAGTTTATATATATGAGCAATGTGTAATAAACCTGGAAAGTTGTAGTGAGAATGTAAATGGCATCAAGTGCCAAGCAGAGTGGTTCATATTTTATCCTAAAGTCAAAAGAAATTGCTAGATTCCTGAGCTGGAAAGTGATAGTATTTGACCCCCTAAAGCCTGATAACTATATCACAACTTGGAATAGCTGGATTCTGGCTTAGTCAACAACTAATGTGCTACTATCATTGGTCTCCTGGAGATCTCGTTTTTTCCTGTGCTTTTTTTTCCTGGGTAACTTTAAGGTTCAGAATATAAAATACAGCTGTCACTTGAAAAAAAAAACAACAAAAATATTAACTTTGTAGAAAAAACCCCCCACTCAGTTATTGGCATTTCTACATGATCTCAAATATATATTTGTACACAGTTAAACTGATCTACAGACATTAATATACTACACAGTGATTATTATTATTACTCATCGTTATTGATGTTAGCATGGAGTAGTCAATAGAGAGGCAGCCTTGGAGTCAGGAAAACTTGAGTTCAAGTCCTGTTTCTGGCACACATTGTCTAGGTCAGCCTGGGAAAGCCATTTAACTTATACTCAGAGTGGATAGACTCTTGTGTATAAGCATTGACAAACTTCCAAATTAGAAAGGCTAGCTGAGGACTGACCAGCTAATGTTATAGAAACTCATCACCACTATGTAATTAATTTTTCTGTACTTGGCAAATAACAAAATACTACAGCTTTGGAGTCACAGACTCCAGAATGGCAATAGCACATATTTATAAAGCAACAACCCTTTCAGATGGGTAGGTATTATTGCCCCTGTTTTACAGATAAAATAAGTCCCTAAAAAATAAAACTTACCCAGGATTACACAGGTGGTAAATAGCACAACCATAATTTAAACCCAGGTCTTTTCATTACAAAGTCAGTGCTCATAACACTATACTATGCCATGAGTTGTCTGATGTCTGTTAGCTGGAGGCATAGCCAGTACTCAGACCCAGATTTTCAGACTCAAAGTCTGGTGCCTGAGACCCCCCCCACACACACACACACTCTCACCCATATTTTTAAATAAAATACATATCTATCTATTTAGTCAGGTTCAAGGTTGGATGGTGAGGGGCGGGAGAGAATTCAGCATAACATTCAGAGTCCTGTGCTGGAAACTGTACCAGATAACTTTATGAATGAGAAAAATGGTCCCTGCCTTCATTGAACTTACTGTCTATTAGGAGGATACTATACATAATGAATAGAATGTGATAGTGTATAAGAGAAGTTGAAACTAAGTATTGTGATTGTATTTGACTTTCTGTGCAGTCCATTTGACTAAGGAACCTGTATTTGATAGAAGTAATAATAATGGCAACTGACATTTCTGTGGCAGTGTGTAAGGTTTATAAACCACTTTTCCACCAAAACCCTACGTTAGGTAAGATTATTATTATTTTAACTTTGCAGATGAAGAAAATGAGGATCCAAGAAGATGTCATAAAACTAATAAGTGTCAGAGTTAGGATTTGAATCAATGTCTCCTGACTACAGATCTGGTGTGACTGCCAATGCGTCATGTTACCTTTCAGGTATTTATTGAACTAATTATCCAACTTTCATTCTCTGTAGACCTCTTGATCTCATAAGGGCAGTGATTTAATGGCCTAGAGAGGAGCCAGAGTCTCCTTTGTGTGACTGGGGCTATTACTGCCACATGTTAATTTGGGAGGTAAGGTGGTACTAGACTTTAAAGGGCCTTGAATGTCAAGATATTAGGAGCTTGGGATTTAGCCTTTAAATGGTATAGAGCAGAGGAGTAACTTGATCAGATATACATGAATAAGGATAATCTTGCAGTGGTCTGAAGTATGCATTGGATGGGGTGAGTGTGGAAATGGCAAAATCTGTTAGGCTATTTCAGTAAAACAGGTAGGTGGGTAGTGGTAAGGGCCTGTAGAATATAGAAAAGGGAACACGATGATGAAATTGACAGGATTTGTTAGCTGATTAGATATGGGTGATGAGGATGAGGTTGAGGTTATGTGTCTGAGGCTACTGAGTTCTTCCTGTTGTCTCTAATTGATATCTTTCACCCACAGCATTCCTCAATAGCATGTTCAAGCTTGCAGTCTGAGTGACTGAGACCAACTTTCTGCTAGGGATGCAGATTTGAATTGCAAAGTGAAGGTCCCATTTGGAGAGGATGCCCCTGAACAAGGTAATGAGAATGCTCCTGAGCTTAATGTGTAAGATGCAAAAATTGATACCAACATCCTCTTAGAGAGAGAAAAGGGAAAATAAAGGATATTTAAATCCTCAATATGTTCCTTGTGTATTACATTGCTATTATAGTAACTACTAATAGTGGTAACAGTAATTATAGTTTAAAATCAAAATTACAAAGTTCAAAGGGACTTTAGAAACAATCTAATCCACCCTGTGCTTGACTAGAATTACTTTAGGACATCCCCAATGAGTGGTCATCCATCTTGTTCTTGAAAGACCTCTAGTGAAGGGGAGTCTATTAATTCTCAAGGCTTCCCATTCCACTTTTGGACACTTCTGAGTGTTAGGAAGTCCTTCGTGACATTGACCCAAAGTTGTCTCTTCTTTCAACTTTCACCCCTTCCTTCTAGTTTTCTTTTTGGGGTCAAACAAAATAAGTCAAATCTGTCTTCCCCATAACAGCTCTTCACATATTTGAAGATAATTTTCACATGCCCCAAGTCTTCTCTCGTTCATAGTATTCTAGTCCTTACATGGCATGATGTCTGGTCTCCTCCTTCTTATTAGCATTTTTTTCTAGATATTCCATCTTATCAATGTGGTCATGTTGTTAAAAGCAAAATGGTAATTAGTGATATAACCAAGAATAGATTTCTGGGGAAACTTTATTAAAGATCTTCACCTAAGTTGATAGGGGGCCATTAATCACTACTCCATTCTGGTGATTCAACCAGTTCTGAATCCAGCTAGCTATAGTATTGTGTAGCCCATATCTATCCATCTTGTTTTCAAGGATAATATGAGAATTTTTGTCAAATACTTTGCTGAAATCTGTGGCTGTGGTATTTCCATAATCTACCAATTTAATAACTCTGTTAAAAAAGAAAGTAAGGTTGGTCTGTCTTGATCTATTTTTTCAAAGTCATGATGCTGCTTGGTTATCACTGCTTCCATTTTTAAATGCTCAGAAACCATCCCTTTAATGATAGATATATTATTTTATTTATTGTTTCACTGGCTTCTCTTTGTTCCCTTCCATGTCTAAACTCTTTAGTGAACCAGCTCAACTTTGCATTAGCTTCCATTCTGGAATCCCTTATCCTCTTGTCCTAACATTAATCATGCCTTCAGAAACCCAACTTTAGATTACAAAAAAAATTTTTTTGTTTTAATGAGCCAGTATCCTCCTTCTCAATTTCTTCTCTCCCTCCACCCCCAACTGAGAATACAAGAAAAGCAAAATCCAATACAAATATATATAGCCACTCAAAACCAATGTCTACATTGGTCATGTCCTAAAAATATTTGTCTCATTCTATATTCTGAGTCCTTCGCCTCTCTATTGGGGGATGGGTAGCATGTTTCATCATTAATCCTCTGGAATCCTGGTTGGTCATTATGCCGATAAAAGTTCAGCACAATAGTATTCCATCACATTTATATACCATAATTTCATCCATTCTGCAGTTTATAGACACCCTCTTAGATTCCCATCCTTTGCCACTTCAAAAAGAGTTAGAAATATTTTACATCTTTAGAGTTTGTTTTGCTTCAGATTAATCCTTCTCTTTATCTATACTCCCTTTAACTCCCTCTCTTCCCTTCTCCCATTTTCCTCCTGTTTCCTTGTTGAGTGAGATATATTTCTGTACCCAGTTGTGTGTGTGTGTGTGTATGTGTATTCTTCCATCTTTTGACCAATTCAGATGGGAGTGTCAGCTGATCCTCTCCACCCTTTCCTTGTATAACTTGATTATGTGAGATAACTTTCTTTTCCTTTTCCCCTTACCCCCAATTCCTAGTGTAGTCATCTTCCCCTACCTCTTCATTTTTTTCTTAAGATCTTCAAGACATAATAGAACTATTCCCAGGCCTGGTCTAATTAAACTCTCTCTATGGATCTTGATGATAATAAGCTTAAAAGTATACATTTGTCATTTCCCCATATTTAAATTTAAGCAGTTTATCCTTTAGGTTTGCTTTTTTATGTTTCTCTTCTCTCCTGTATTTGAACCTTATAAGTTTCTCTGCAGCTCTTGTCTTTTCATCAGGAATACTTAGAAGTCATGTGTTTCACTAAAAATCCACTTTTCACCCTGTAACATTATACTTGATTTTGCTATATAAGTTCTTGGTTGTGAGACCATATCCTCTGCTTTCTGGAATATCATATTCTAAGTTCTCTCCTCTTGCTAAATTATGTATAATCCTGATCCTTACTATGACTCCTTGGTACTTGAATTCTTTCTTTCTGGCTGCTTTCAGTATTTTTCTTTTACTTAGAAGCTTCAGATTTTGGCTGTGATGTTCCAGAGTTTTCATTTTGAAGTTTCTTTCAAGAGGTGAATAGTGGATTCTTTCTATTTCTACTTTGCCTGTGGTTCTAACACATCTGAGTAGTTTTAGGATTTCTTTAAAAAGCAAAAGAAAAAAAGAGGGGCAGCTAGGTGGCGTAGTGAATAGGGCACCAGCCCTGGAGTTAGGAGGATCTGAGTTCAAACTCGGCCTCAAACACTTAACACTAGCCGTGTGACCTTGGGCAAGTCACTGAAATGGGTCCTATTTAATAGGATGTCAAGGCCCTTTTTTTGGTCGTGATGTTCAGGTGGTCCAGTGTTTCTTAAATTTTTTTCTCCTAAGATATTTTTTACAAGTCAGTTGTTTTTGCTATGAAATAATTTACATTTTCTTCTATTTCTTTCACCCTTTGACTTTGTTTTAATATTGCTTGTTGTCTGTGTTTAACATGTATTAAATTTCTTGCCTTCTCAATGAGGGGTAAAGAGAGGGAGGGAGAGAATTTGGAACTCAGAATTTTAAAAAGTGAATGTTAAAAATGGTTTTTACATGTGACTAAATAAAAGTAAATAAATAAATTGCTTGTTCTCTAATGGAATCATTGGCTTCTATTTAGTCCATCCTAATTTTCAGGAAATTGCTTGGGCTCTTATACCTTTCATGACAAGCTGTTAATTCCCTTTCCATTCTTTCTTCCATAACTCATTTCTCTTCTAACTTTTTCCTCAAATCCTTTCATTTCATTTATAAAAACAGTTTTTAACTCTTGCTTCATCTCTTCTAGGAATTCTGGTTGAATGTGTGTTCAAACTGTATTTTTCTTGAAGACTTTCTTTGTAGATGTTTTGGCATCATTGTCGTATTCTGTTTGTGTCTTGTGCTTCCTAGTCACCATTATAACTCACTATAGTGGAGTTCTTTTTTGTTTGCCCATTTCTTCAGCCTACTTACTGACTTCAGACTTGACATTAGGGCTGGGCTCGATGGCACTTCTGGAAAAAAAGGTCTGGGCTGAGTTATTGAGTGTTGTGTTGTTCAAGAATCTCAGGGACAGGTTGGTGATATGCAAGCTTTCAGTGCTCCCAAAATGGTCTGATGGGCAAAGTCTAATTGGTGCTTCTCTAGTTTGAGCTCTGCAAATTTCAGGCCTTGGTTTGGGTTTGTGTAAGAATAGATTGTTTCTGGACTTCCCCTATTAACCACCTGGAAAGCTCTGTGGCACAGTTGTAGGTTCTATTTTGTCTAGTCCTGCCCTGATTATTTCTCTGCAGGCTGGGCTAGATGCTGGAAGTGCTCTGAGCCTAGGGTCTGAGCTATACCACTGTTGCTGCTGTTGACTTCCTCCTTTCTTGGTACACTGGCCAGGGATTCCTTAATGAGGAATGCCACCCGTATGTACAGGTCCCTTTCTCAGTCTGCCCCAGATCTGTTACCCAGAACTAGGTATTTGGAAACAAAATTGCCCATTTGTGCATGTTCCCCATTGAAGTATCCCATTATGAGTCTAGTAGTGTCCTGGTATGAGTTTGAGACTTCCTCTTGCCCTAGTGCACAGGCTCTTTCTGGCTACTGGAGTGCTTTGTATATTGCATGCTCCTGGACAACCTGATCTCCAGTGTCCAGAGAATGCTCTTTCTGTTTCTCTGTGGCAATATGGGCTGTACAAATGACTCATGACTTTTCCTGGATTTTCTCATCAGGATTTCTTCTGGTGCATTTTCTAAATATGTTTGGAAAACTTTGTGGAGTAAAGCTCACCACACTGCCCCCTGCCACTCCACTGTCTTGGGTTCATCTCCCCCCAATCCTTCCAGTTGTGAGCAGAATAACCATACTGTGACTTCTCTTTGTCTTGGCTAGATCTGACCTGGAGTAGCTGAATTTATTATTATTTTATTCTGAATTTAACTAACACCAGATAAGATAAGCATTCTGTCATATCAGTCTTGATCTCAGGCAAAAGTAAAAATGGAATAGATTAAGAGCGACAAGAAAGGAAACTCATATGCTTAAAGGTATCAGAAATAATGAAATGATATCATTATGAACTATATATTTTTTGAATGGTATGGAACCTAAGTACTTAAAGGAAAAACTAACTGAAATTATGCAAAGACCTAGGTAGTAAGACAGTAATTATATGGGACTTCAATGTGTCTCTCTCCAATGTAGAAAAATGTAACAAAAAACACACACAAAAAGTTAAAGTCAGAATAGAACAATAGAAAAATTAGATATGATAACAATGACAATTATTGAATGCAATTTAAAGGAGTAAACCTAATTTTTTAGCATTGCATAACAGTTTTACAAAAAGAACTCATAAATAAATGTAGGTAGAAAAAGTAAATTTTTTTTACATACTATTTCTCAATAAAATTGACTCTCACGTTTCAGGAATCCTTGACATTCAAAGATGTGGCAGTGGACTTCACCCAGGAGGAGTGGGGACAACTGGATCCTGCTCAGAGGAACCTGTATAGGGAGGTGATGCTGGAGAACTACAGGAACCTGGTTTTTCTAGGTAAGGGCAATTCCCTCCCATGACATTGAACTTTCCTACTTGAGTTTCTTTGATTTCTCCATTGTTAAAAATTGTGGAGCCTATGAATTGATTAGCTGAGGTGTTTTATTTGGGGAGAGGGGGCTGGTATGGGAACTAAAGACTTGTGATCAATCTGCATTTAAGAGTCTAGAAGTTTCTGCTCCCTATTCATAGATGAAAGGGCTTTGTTTTATGGAACTGGAGGTGATTGATTCATTGTACTGTACATAAACATTTTTCCAGTTATCTACTTCCCTAGGTGAAGAATTCTCCCCAAAAGTCCCACTGAAAACATCTGTAAATATTGGAGGCTCCCATTCTTTTAACAAGGAGAGAGATTTATGAGTCAAATTATATTTCTGAGTTAAAATCATCTCTTCCCCTCTCTTTCTAGCAACATAATGCGAGTACTTTTGGAGAGTCTTTTGCATTACTTTGAAGCTTCCTAATGTCATTACTTTACTTTCCTGAAGAAGAAAGGGCCAGAATTTAATTCTGAGATGATTTTATATCTCCACAAATAACTGTTTTCCATTTCTTTTCCCTTTCAGGGTATCCCTTTTCCAAACCCAATATGATCTCCCAGTTGGAGCAAGGGGAGGAGCCATGGATCTTGGAAAGAGAAATCTCAAGGTGCACCTATACAGGTGAGTAAGTAAAAATCAGCTCAGAGGGTCACTTCGGGGAAATGTATACTAGAAAACCCTCTTCAGAGCACCCTCTCCCTACCCCCAAATCCTTGAAGCCAGTGGAAAAGGGCTGCTATCCAAATATTTGTCCTCTCCAGATCCCATCCTTTTCTACTTCTTTGGGGACTTTGATCCCATGAATATCTTTTCTTCTTTAGCATCCTTATTCTCTTCCTCTTCACTGGCACTTTCCCTTCTCTCTTCAAATTTGGGTTTGATATATCTGCCCTATATCCTAAAAGAAAACAAAACAAGGGGGCAACCAGGTGGCGCAGTGAGTAAGAGCACCGGCCCCAGAGTCGGGAGACCTGGGATTGAATCTGGGCTCAGATACTTAGCACCCACCCAGAAACACCTGGCTGTGTAACCTTGAGCAAGTTACTTAACCCCAATTGCTTAGGGGAGGCCAGGTGGTGCAGTAAGTAAGAGCGCCAGCCCCATGGGAGACCTGGGATCGAATCCCAACTCAGTTACTTAGCACCACACCAAGAAATAATAACTGGCCATGTAACCTTGAGCAAGTTACTTAACCCCAATTGCTTAAAAAAAAAAGAAAACAACTCCTCCTTTGCCCTGTTGCCCCTTACTTCCCTTTAGATTTCTTATTTTGGGGGCTGCTAGGTGGTACAGTGAATAGAGCACCAGCCCTGGAGTCAGGAGGACCTGAGTTCAAATCCAGCCTCAGACACTTAACACAAAAACTAGCCATGTGACCTTGCGCAAGTCACTTAACCCCAACTGCCCTCCAAAAAAGCAAAAAAAAAAAGATTTCTTAGTTTTACTCAGATTTCTCAAATGTATTGCCTACATTCACTGTGTCTACCTGCCCTTATTAAAATCCTAACACCCATCCCCACTGCTGTGTGAAGGAAGGTTAACGCTGATAGTCTTTTTTCAGTCTTAATGATTCTTAACATCAGTGCCTCATCCTCATTTGAAGGTACATTCCTTACTGAAAGTACATCCTTCTTTCATTTTTTAAACCTTGTCCAGTCCAGATTTTCCCTTCTTACTGTTTTCATGTCCCAAACTGTGAGGCCCCTCAGTGCTCTGTCCCCTGCTCCTTGTTCTTCTCTTCCTAGAGCTAGTCACCTATCGAGGCTTTAACTCCCTTTTATGCCGATGACCCACAAAGCCATATTACATCATTACGTCTATCTAATGATATTACATCATTACATTACATCTGATAAATTGCGTTTACTTCAGTTCCACATTTATATCTGCCTACAGGACTTTTCCAATTGGATTGCCTGTTGTAGTATCAGACCTAGTCTCTCCCAAGCCTATCTATTATTTCTGTCTCCAAACTAGCCCTTCTTCCCAACTTGCCCATTTCTGTTGGTGGGAACATTATTCTGTCTATCTAGAAACTAACTTAATACTCTATATCCAGTTAATCAATAAATCATTTATTCTTTCTGTGAAATATTTCTTGACTCCCCCCAAACTTATTCTCCATTCCAACTGCTACCATCCAGGATAGATCCTCATTTCTTTATACATGAATTATTTCAGATCTCTTGGTTTTCTTGATTGTAGTCACTCATCACTCCAAACTAATTTGTCAGACAGTAATGCCTAACACATTCCTTTGCTCATTTAATTTCTTTGCTTAAGAACTCCTGTTAGAATTTTAAACTCTTCTGCCCACTTTTTCAGTTCCTCTGTAATTTGCCTCACTCTCTCTAACCAAACTAACTTGCCTGTATTTCCTGGAAGGTACCTTCTCTCTGTGCCAGTCCGGACAGTTTCTTTTATGTTCTCCACTTAATGTCTTCCATGCACCTTTGCCATTGATCATGTCCACTTACTTGGCTTCTATCTGTCCTCCTTTCTTCAAATTCCACCCATCTTTGAGAGCCCAGTCCTATGTTCCCCTGCATCCTTGAAATATTTCTTGATTTCTCTGCCCTATATAACCCTCTCTCAGCTTTCTATCACTTAGAGTCTCTATATCTTATTCTGTAATTGTTTTATTCATCTTGTTTTGCCACAAAGATTCAAAGCTCAAGAGGAAAGGCATTTTGTTTTTGACCCTTGAAAAATTGCCTGCGGGGTGGCCAGGTAGCACAGCGAGTAAGAGCATCGGCTCCAGTGTCGGGATGACCTGGGGATCAAATCTGGGCTCCGATACTCAGCACCACACCCAGAAATAATTGGCCGTGTAACCTTGAGCAAGTTACTTAACCCCAACTTCTTTAAAAAAAAAATTGCCTGCACTGAAATGTAGTTGGCACTGAGCCTTCCATTAATAGATTGATGTATTTGTTGCTTTTGAGTTAGGCAGAGGGAGAGAGCTATCTCTTACATTATTGTTTGTGGGTTACTTTTTCTTTAGCTGTCATTTTCCTGCCGCATCTTCCCTGGCCCATTGATAGGCATGTGTCATTGTACTAGTTCTTGAGAGAAAAACCATGTAAGGAAAGTAAAAGACTTTGCCACTGTACTCTGGGACTTTAAAATGTAATTGAAAGAAACAAGACCTAGAGAGCCTCACATTTTTACTAGTTGTCCCCCATGCCTGAAACTCTCTCTCTCTCTTCACTTCCACTTCCTGAATTTCCTGGTTTGCCTCAAATCTCAGCTAAAATCTCACCTTATACAAGAAACCTTTCCTAGTCCTCCTTAATGTTATGACTTTCCATCGCCCTGAGATTATATCCACTTTATCCTGTATATAGCTTGCTTGTACCTAGCTGTTTGCATGTTTTCTCCTGCCCATTAGTTTGTGAGTACCTTGAGTTCAGGGACTGTTTTAGTATTTATCTCTATTTTACAGATGAGGAAACTGAAGTAAGCAGAGGTTAAGTGACTTGCGCAGGGTCACACAGCTAATAAATATCTGAGGCCACATTTGAACTCAGGTCCTCCTGACTCCAGGACCGGTGCTCTTTTCACTGCACCACCTAGCTGCCCCTCCAGTTCATTTTATAGATGAGAAACTAAGGCAAACAGGGTTAAGTGACTTTCTCAGGGTCCCACGGCTAGTAAGTTTCTGAGGCCAAATTTGGTCTTCCTGATTCCAAGCCCAGTGCTCTATCCGTTTTGCCACCTACCTGTAATTACATTATCTCTTTTAATCTTCATAACCTAGTTAGGAGGTTTTTGCAATAGTCCAGGTTAAACAAACACAACAATCCACGTGAGATGTCACAACGGCATAAACTAGAGCTGTGACCACGTGAGCAGAATGAAAAGGATGGATGTGAGAGATGACGTGATGGTAGAATCACAAGATTTGGCAGCCGATTGAATATGAGGAATGAAGCAGAATGGAGAGGTAAAGATAACGCTAAGTTTGTTATGAATCTGGGGAACTAGAAAGATGGTGAAGCCTTTGACAAAATAAGAAAATGAGGAATGGGTTTGTGGGGAAAGATGATGAGTTCTGTCTTGGACATGTTGAGTTTGAGATGTGGATGGGACATCCATAGAGGTTTCCATTGGATGGTTGGTGGTACAGGACTGGAGTTCAAAAGAGATGAGGATTAGATATGTGTATTCAGCATTGAAGTAATTGTACCAATGGGAACTTAGAAGATCATCAAGAGATGGAGTATAGAGAGAAAAGAGAAGAGGCTCAGGACAGAACCATGGGGTATACTCATGTAGAGAGTGACATAGACGGTGACCCTGCAAACAGGCTACCTGAAAAGATGAACTAAGAAAAGAGTAAAGAGCTTTGTTTTTGTTTTTAGCAAGTTCTCCCATTGGAAGGAACTGGGCAGGCCTCTGTGTGTGTGTTTTGGTGCAGCAAAGAATAAATGTTAAAATATTTGTTGATATTTATTTTAAATTTTTGATTTGCATGGCTCTGTGACTACTGGCTTATGGTTGCAAAGCTAAAGTGAACAATAGCAGAGCCTTTAATCCTTTTTGTAGACTCTTCTAATGTTTGTTGGTCAGCTATGGGCCCTCACATAGAAGATCTGTACTGGAAGCCCATGCAAGGGAATGATGCTGCTTGCCATACTATCTGTGTGCTTATAACAGAATCAGTGGCATATTCTAGAGATAATCTGCTGTGAGGAGAATGTCTTCATATTTAAGTTTTAGAAAATGCTTGCCCCACACAAAACTGTGAAATAGGGGGTGTCAGTGTTTTACAGGTGAGAAAATGAGGTGGAGAGTGACTAACTAGCCTATGGTCATTCGGCTAGTAAATGTCAGAGCCAGGATTTGAACCCAGGTATTCAGACTTTTTAAGTTCAGAGATCTTTCTAGTGCACTGTGTTTATGATGATGAAAAATCAGTTATCATTATCACCCAGTATTATAGTAAACTTACTATCAATGGCTAGAGGAGCCCTCCAGGTTTTTTGGAGGGGTGCTTTTGGGGCCCTGGCACTGGTTGCAGCTTTGAGTGTAGCCTATAAGACTGGATGTCCAGATCTAGTCTGGCCATCGTTTCTGCTAGCAGATTGGGTTCTTGGTTCTCCCCCTTTTCCACAGAAATGTTTTATTTACTGAGCAACACATGGTGAACAAGCAGTCCTCTTCCTGGTAGTGTGGGATGCTAGGAACCTCTTCTGAAAGGTTGCAACCAGGCATATCTTGAGGCAAATAGCAGCTGCATTTGGGCCTCTCCTCAAGTTACACACTCGAAGGTAGCACATTTGCTAATGTGTTTCTTACTCCACACACAGTGTACCAGATGAAAAACTCATGAAAATAAGAGAGTCAGCCATGAATGGCAAGCAGACAAGATCCAGGTGTCATTAAAACAGACTAAATTTTAGTGGTCAGGAATATTACTGGGTGGCAAGCTTTTTCCAAGTGGCACCGTTATGTTCCCAGAGCTGATTTAATGGCTGTTAGTTACTAGTACATAAGGATGTAGTTCCTTCTTGACTCCATCCCATTTTTTCTGCCCACATATCTACTTCCCCAATTCAGGCACTTATCACCTCTCACCTGAATTTTGCAATAACTTCCTAATTGGTCTCCTCAATTCAAATTTCTTCCCTCTCTAATGCATGCTCCACCTAGCTGTCAAAGCTATTTCTCTAAAGGGCATCTCTGGCCATGTCACTGCCTTACTTAGTAAATTCCCCTGTCTCCCCATTAACTCTGGGAATAAATATAAATTATTCAATTTGGCATTTAAAACCCTTCAAAACTTGGACCTAACCTTCCTTTCTGGCATTATTACACACCATTTTCCTTTAATTTACTCTTTGATCTTGTCAAACTGGTGTTGCATACCCATTTTCAATCCCTGTGCCTTCATACAGACTTTTCCCCATGCCCTTCATTCTCACCTCCACTTTTCAGAATCCCTAGTTCCCTTGAAGCCTTACATCAAGCACTGTCTTTGGTATGAGACTTTTCCTGATTTCCTTAGTTGCTAGTGGCCCCACCATTAAGTTGTGCTTATCTTCTCTACATTTTGAATGAATATTTATGTTCACATGCTTGTTTCTCTCCCCAGCTAGAACATAAGCTCCTTTAGGGCAGGGACTATTTCGCTTTTGCCTTGTTATCTCCAGCATCAAGCATAGTGTCTGGTTCACAGTAGGCATTAATAAATACTTATTGATTTATTGATTCAGCTGATAAGAGTAATAAAGTCCCAGCAAGTCAACTGGGGTTCTTGCAAATCTTCCTTTTCTGACAAGTTTTGTGTCATCATTTCCCCTATAAAGCCACCTGAAAGGAATCTGTCCTCACTCACAAAAAAAAGGATTACTAGGTTTCCCATTTTACAGCAAAAACACAACACTGAACTTTCTCTTTGAGGCTAAAAATTTTCCCTTCCTTCTGAACTCCTCATTTATTCAGTGTCCTACTCCTTACCACTACAGGAAGAGGTTCTGTCAGTTTTGAGTAGCCTGGAATGAATTGACTATAGAAATTTTCCATTTCCAGAAAAATCTGCAAGGGTTTTAATCTGGCTAATAGGACTTAATTTTGCATAGTATATACATTTGTTGTATCCTTTTGTAGTCTTTCTAGACTGAGCACAAACCCCAGGAAAGTCACCTGATTTTGTTTAAAAATGTACTTCTTGGTTTTGCAATAGAAACCATAGCAAAGGGCCTGGGGGAGCAAGTCACAGAGCAAATGATATGTGCCTGGACAGAATGACAGAAAATCAGGATATTACTTAGATATGCCATGACAGTTGGTTCAGTGGATTCTAATTGATCAATTTTTGGAATGTTGCAGGAACATTATATAACCCAAAGAACATGACCAGATATACATATTGTATAAACTAGATTGGAAAGGCTGTCTTCCACTGATCCTCAAGCCTAATTCTAAAAAGGTTATAGAGAGAAAGAGTCAAGACAAGCACCATTACCCCCCCTGCTGTGCCTCTCCTCCTATTTGGTCCCTCTTATATTTTCTCTTTTCTCATTTCAACATTTCTTACAACAAAAGAATCTCCTATGATGTTACACTGCTCCTAGTCTGACTTCATATCCACCACCTTTTCAAATGTGCTAGCATTCTATCTACTTTCTTTCCTGCATCATTTGTATGGGTAAGTTCACAAGTATATATCTTGTTCACAATCTATTTCTCATTTGCTAGTACCCCCGTTCCTCCTTGCGCCTAAACACATACAACATATACTAGTTTAGAGGCATGATAAGAGCTGTAAGAGCAGATTCTTCTAGTACAACTTCTCTGAACAGAAGACAGTGCCCCATATATGGTCTGATAGGTCAGCTAGAATGTCACTTCCCTTGTTCTGTAAGATCCTGTGAATAAGGATCATCTCACCCCATTTCTATCTCTAGTAACTAGCCCAGTGCCTGGCACATAAGAAACACTTAATAAAAATTGTTGGTTGAGTTACTGATTTGGGGAGTTTCCAGTTTCTCAATACATCCTCCTCTCACCGTAGCTTTTCTGGCTGCCAGATCACACTGTTGATTTATTTTGATCTGGGAGTCTATGAAAGCCCCTATTTCTTTTCTTTCTTTTTTTTTTAAATTAAATTTTATTTTTAACAATTATCGGCCTTCTTTCCCTCTTACTTCCCTCCATTGCCTGATAGCAAGAAAAACACAACCCCTCTTACAATCATATATAGTCAAGTAAGACAAATTTTGGTGTAGGCCATGTCTGGATCTCAGCATTCAGAGTCTTTCTCCTCACTCTTATGTTATTATTGTATATTTGTTGGTTTTTCCCTAAAAGCTTGAACCAACTGTACCAGCAGTATAATATTGGATCTGTTTTACTCCAATTGAACCAAAAGTAAGGCAGTAGAGAGGGAGAGAAATCAACATTTGAAAAGGTAGAGGAAAACCTTATAGAATCAGTTGGATCCATTGAAGAAATAGACATTATCGATGTATATAATTATACACAAAACAAATTCCAAATGGAAGAAAAAATAGTCACGAATATCAAGGAACATTATGAATTAACAAAAAAGAGAAGAGGAATTTTTATTCCTAGAATTCAAGTTATGTTATACAATAGTACTTATCAAAACTCTCTGGTTCTAGATTTTAAAAAGTAGATGAGTTTAATAGGTTAGACAACAGTGAGCTCTCTAGTTGCATACAGTTGTTTAGTTCAATAAACCTAGGATAAAACACTACAGAAAATAATTCTTTTAAAAAATTGTTGGGAAAATGGATAGCAATTCAGTCAGTGAGTCAGATAGCATTTATGAAGCACCTACTGTGTGCCAGTCACTGTGCCAATTCCTGGTGATAAAAAGAAAGACAAAAGACAGTTTCTGCCCTTGAGGAACTCACAATCTAGTGGGCTAAGCAACAAGCAAACAAGTAGCTACTTACAGGTTGTACAAACAAGCTATATACAGGATAAATAGGAAATAATAGAGGAAAGGCACTAGAGTTAAGAGGGATTGGAAAAGGCTTTCTTGTAGAAGATAGAATTTTAGTAGAATTAAAGGAAGCCAGCAAAGCCAGAGTTGGAGATGAGGAGGGAGAGCATTCCATGCATGAGGGAACAGCCAGAGAAAATGCCTGGAGCTGAGAGATGGAGTGTCTTGTTCATGGAATGTCATGGAGGCCAGAGTCACTGCAGTATGTGTATGTTGGGGGAGTATGTGGGAAGAGAGACGGGGTTTAAAGTCTAAGAAAACTGAAAAGAGGCGGGAAGGGGCACGAGGGTATGAAGGGGTTTCAGTGCCAAAAAAGGATTTTGTATTTGATCCTGGAGGTTTGTTGAGTATGAGGCTACCATGATCAGACCTGTGCTTTAGGAGAATCACTTTGGTCATTTAATGGAGCGTGGATTGGAGGAGCAAAAGACTTGATCCAAGGAGACCAAATGCAAGGCTTTTGCAAATAGTCCAGATAAGTGAAGGAATGAGGGCCTGTATAATGGTGATGGTAGTATCAGAGGAAAGAAGAGGCATATTTGAGAGAAGTGGCAAAAGTGAAATCGACAGGCATTGGTAATAGATTGGGAAGGGAGGAAAGGAGGGTAAGAGATAATGAAGAGTCAAGGAGTAATACCAAGGTTGTGAGCCTGGGGGATTGGGAGGATGGTAATAACAGGGAAGTTTGGAAGGGAGGAAGGTTTTGGGGAAAGATAATGAATTCAGTTCTGGACATTGCTTTTTGTTGACAAGCATTTGCTCTGATGGAACCTTTGAAACTAGAAAGTCTTTGAGTATGGGACTAGTAATGGATTGTATTTCTTTAGTTCAAGAACTAGTTTAGCCAAATTGAGAGGCACATTTCCTCCTTATCTGCAAAATGATACTTTTTTTTTTTCAGCCATAGTAAAGTAAAAGGACCATAGAAGCATAGCGGGATTGCAAAGGTGGAGAAAGTATCACCACAGTGATGAAATCATGTGTCTTTAAATTAAATATGCTCCCCACCCAGAAACACCTGGCCATGTAACCTTGAGCAAGTTACTTAACCCCAATTGCTTAGGGGCAGCCAGGTGGGCTAAACACCGGCCCCAGAGTCAGGATGACTGGGGACTGAATCCGGGCTCAGATACTTAGCACCCACCCAGAAACACCTGGCCGTGTAACCTTGAACAAGTTACTTAACCCCAATTGCTTTTAAAAAAAAATTAAATATGCTGTTCCTTATCAATTTTCCAGGCATGAGCCCCCTCCCACCAAGTCTCAGTGATTTAAAGAGCCAAATTCTACTTCCTAGGAATCAATGAAATGTGGTGGTATTGGATTTATGCTTGGGTTATGGATAATAAAATCCAGGGTTTCGGATTATATGGAACTATAAAATGCCTGATTAAGGATTTGGGACTTTATCCTTGGGACAAATGGAGAGAAAAGAATAAGGAGTAGAGTTTTTAAAGCCAGAAATGATGTGATGAAGTTAGTATTGTAGGAATATTAAGTTGTTAGCTGTATTCAGGATGTTATAGCAGAGGGTTAGAGGTTGATTATAACAATTCAGACATAAAAATTTTTGTACTCTGGGAATCCTTAACCTAACTCTTAATTATATGCTAGCAGGTTAAGTTTCCAAGATCAAGGTTGATTACATCTTTCCTTCATGATTCTAGGATTGAAGACATTTTTCCAGTGCAATAAGTTTAAGTCTCCCATTCTTGTGTGTTCTCCAATTTCAATTGCCAGATACAATTAGTATCTCCATTTTATCATCAGTAACCTTCAATGATTAAGCACTTCAGTATCATTTACCAGTTAAAACCGATTACCTTTTAGAGAGGAATATTTACTGAGAAAAAATATATTCAAATAAAGTCAAAAACCTGTATCTTATACAGAGAAGATATTTACTGGGTAAATTGAAGTTAATCTCAAAAGGAAGGCACTAACACTGAGGAGAGATTAAGAAGGGCCTTTTGCAGGAGGTAGGATTGGAGCCAGGGAAGCCAGGAGGCAAAAGTAATCAGAGAGAGAGCATTCCAGGAATAGATGACAGCCAGTGAAAAAACACAGGAGATAAAGTGTCATGTGTGAGAGCAGCAAGAGAGCAGTGTCACTGGATTACACAGTATGTGGAGAGGAATAAAGCATAAGAATACTGGAAAGGTAGGAAGGGGCCAGATTTTGAAGGACTTTAAAAGTCAAACATAGTGTTTTATCTTTGATGCTAGAGTACCGGGGAACCACTGGAGTTCATTGAATAGGCAGATAGCATGGTCCCACCTGCACTTTAGAAAGATCACTTGGATAGCTGAGTGGAGAATGAGTAGAGTGGAGTGGGGAGAGATTTGATTAAAGGAGACCAACTAGAAGGCTATTGCAGTAGTCCAGCATGAGATGGTGAGGGCCAGCACCAGGGTAGAGGCTGTATCAAAGGAGTCAAAGGTATAATCAACAATTTTGGCTACAGATTACATATGGAAGGTGAGTGAAGGTGAAGGAGTTGAGGGTGACTCAGGTTGTGAGCTTGTGTGACTGTAAGTATGCTAGTGCCCTTGATAGCACTAGGGAGGTTGGAAAGAAGATTTTTAGGGAAAGATAATGAATTCAGTTTTAAAGGCGAAAAAGAATCGCCTTGCTACAATGAGTGCCCAGCTGAGGTTGTGCAACATATTTATATGGACCTGTTCTTCACAGTTTCATGATTCTCTCCAGTTTTGTGAAAAGAGTGAAGGCAGCAGATGGTGGAAATGATCCAAGGATAAAGCTTGGCAAGGTATGATCAGTCATGGGATATGTGAGCAAGGGACTTCAGTGTAGAGGATAGTATGGAGTTGGACTGTTTCAGAGAGAATAGACATTCAAAGCATTTCCCTCAACAACAGGAGCACATTGCCTCTTTTTGACTATGATCCTTGGGGAGAATGGGCTCAAATTTAACTATGAACATTCAACCCACAAATTCACTTTTTGAATTCAGCAAGGCCACTGGATGAGTTATTGTCTTCCACTAGGACAAAGCACAATATCTCTTGGTCAATCCGCTCCTGGACAGGGACTCACAGATTGCTCTTAAGAGCCTCACAGGAGTTTCTCCAGGCTCAGCTGTTTGCAAAATCTGGCACATACTGGTTCTAGACATGGGGCAGCTCTCTCTCCTGACCTTTCCAAGCTCTCAAGGTTGTAGCCTTGTCTGATTTTCCTTCATCTAAAGGAACAATAAAGAAAAAACTCAAAGACATCCAGAAAACCATCCTCATTTTCCAAATGTCTCCCGAGCCTTTTCCTCACTTGAGTTAGCCAGGCAGGAAAGAGCTGAGTTGTTGTCATGGCAGTCTTGTATGCAAATTCAGTTACAGCTCTGCCACCAGTCAAAAAAAGCTTCCAGGAAGCGCACTAAAACAGTCAGAGAACTAATGCTCTAAAAGGGAGAGGGAGCTCTTCTGTATCATCAGCCACCTCCAGAAGCAGGTTTACCAACCAAATGTGATCCCACAACTCATTGACCAGGCCCTGTTAAAAAGGACAAGGGCTTAGATTTTGATGACAGCCCACCTCTATGAATCTCTGTTTATCTTTTCATATTTTCTCTTGTCCTTTTCCTCTATCCTTAGTTAATTTCCCTAATGATTTTTTTTTGTTGTTTATTTTTTTACCATGGTAGTTGAGCTCTTCAGTTCCTTTGCGTTCACTTTTCCCCCTTCACATCCTCTTTCCAGATTAGAAGATTGTATTTGAGAGCTGTCAAAGTGATGCACATTTTTCAGCTGCTGTTTTTAATTTTCTTATGTATCACCACACAATATGCTCTCAATATTTGTCACCTTAATGTTTGCCGTTTTGCTATTGTGTTTGGAAATAAAGTCTTAATGCATATCCCTTTTAATGTGCCATCTGTCGGTGGAATGTAAGTTTCTTGAGGGAAGGAACAATTTTGTTTTTGCATTCATATATCAGGCACTTAGCATGATTCCCCTTCATATATATGCAGTTAATACATATTTGCTTAATTGAATTGTGCCCTTCCATGCCATCTATTGAGTTATCTAACACAGACACATAATACTGGGATCCTCCATAGAGTAGCAGAGAACACATTAGAGCCATGAGAACAGACAAGGCTCTGAGAAGATGAAAGCCAGGAAGAAGGCTTCTTTAAGGAACTATTGCTCTCCTACTGTACTCTCCAAACAGTGATAAGAGCTCCTCCTCTTTTTTCTTGCCCTCAGAATTCCCACTTAGCAGGTTGTTGGGGGCGAGGGGGGGAATTACTGTACTAAGCCCTTCCACTAGGTAGAAGAAAGAGTAGTCTAGAGATCAACAGCAGATAAAGCCTCTAGGGAAGAAAAGACTTATTGTTTATCAATATCATTTTTTCTTTAGTTTTTGTAACCCTGAAGATACATCCTCAATAACTTGGAATAATATAATTATGCCTATGGAAGAAGATAGAAAAGAATTGTACAAGATGAGAAGGCTTGGATGGGCTGTAATGTGTATTAGTGGAGCAAATACCCACATCATTGAGATAACAGATTCATAAAAGTATTGAGGCAGAATCATAACAGGGCAGCTAGGTGGTGCAATGAATAGAATGTTAGACCTTGAGTCAGGAAAAAATCTTCCTGAATTCAAATCTGACCTGCCACTTACTAGCTGTGTATCCCTGGGCAAGTCACTTAACCCCTTTACCTCAGTTTCCTCATCTGTAAAATGAACTGGAGAAGGAAAAGGCAAAACGCTCCAGTATCTTTGCCAAGAAAACCCCAAATGGGATCATGAAGAGTCGAACATAACTGAAAAACAACTGAACAACAACAAAGAATCAATCTTATATCTAAAACTCTTGCGTGATGAATTCAGTAAGCATTGATGAAGGATAAGCAGGATAGAAAGCACTACAAATATGATAATGAGTCTGTAACCTATTGTAATGTAATATCAAGCAAAGGCAACTTCCCAGGTTCAAAATACCAGCATAGGTGCTCTCTATTTTATTCAGTAACAAACCCAGAACAGAGAAGATCAAAACATGACATCATTCAGAATACAGTATTTACTAAGTATGATTAAATAATCTCCAAGTACTACCCCAGCCCAGGACCTTCCAATCATTCAATCAATTACAAAGTCTCTGTTCTAAATACTTCTCCACCCCTAGGCTATACCTTAATTAAGTCCACCACAAAGCCCCTCTTCTCAAATGGAGATTAGTTTCCAAACATAAGTAAAATACATTCATTTGCTCAACCATAGAACACAAAAAGGTCAAAAGTTCCCCACCCCTGGATCACAATTGAATCTACCCCAGAGTTACATCAAGTTTAAACACAGCACTTAATACCCAAATGGAGGTCTTTTCTTCATCTTGACAGGAGGCAAGTTCTCAGCAATCTTAGTTCCTGGGGAGACAAGGCTTAGCAAGGCCATAAGATACATTGCCAGTCCCTTCATGAATTTATCCTCTGTCTGTAGAACAGTCCTAGAACCCCTGAACACATTAGCAAAGCCCTCTCCCAGGATTTCTGTAAACATACAACAAGAAAATCCTTCTTCAGGGCTTCTGAACCAACAGAAAGGCTCCCAGACCCCTGCAACAACAGCACTGTCCCTCACCAGTGGACAGCATTCATTCTGTCTGCCGGACAGTCTCCAGACCCCTGCAACAACAGTACTGTCCCTCACCAGTGGACAGTATTCACTCTCTGTCTGCAGGACAGTCTCAGGCCTTCTTAACCAAATGCCAGGTTCCAGGACTTCTTCAACAGGACAGTCTTTCACCAGTGGACAAATCTGGCAAAATAACATCAAAACAGACAGACAAAGTACCAGCAAAACAGCCATGTCTCCTCAGTCCTTGGCAGCTCAGGGGGCAGGTCTCAAAAGTCCAGGGCAATTCAAAGCGGCCACCAGCAATTCCCTTAGTCTCTCTCTCTCCACCAGGTGCTGCTTCCAAAAAAAAAATCTTCCGCCTCTCTCTAGTGTCTCTCCAAATCTACGTCACCAGCTCCTCCCACTTCAGGACTTTCTTTTCACATCAACAAGCCCATCCCACAGGTGGGATTAACAAACTCTGGGTTTTAATACAATCAATTTGAAAACCAAGCCAATACAGGGGAATCTTTAATTGCCATTACTATCACACCTATACATGACATGAATGAGTCTGTAACCTGTACATGACATGAAGGCTAAGTATGATAGCAGAAACATGAGTTTCTGAGTTGGTGGGAGTTTGGGAGAGTTGGAAGGACCAGATTAGGTGATGGACATCTGAGCTTAAAAATTGCTTGTGCCTGTGTAACAGTGTAAATCTATGAATTACCAGCCTATACTTTGTCTAGTTCAACTTTCCAGTCATCTCTCAGAACCAAACTTTGCAAGCTGAAGCCCAGATACCTACACCCCTTCTGATATCCCTTTATCAGACCTTATTGATCTCTGGTCATGCCCCCTTTCTCTTATATCATGAATTTGTCTTTCCTTCTGGGCTAGTGTCTTGGGCACTGGTTTGGGGGGAAAGGCCATTTCTAAGAGATGTTCTCATGAGTGTCAACTTGTCTATTTGTAATGGAATGCCCTAAGATGGAAGAATTATAGGGGTATTGAGGTGTCAGTTACTAATAAGAATTCATTTCAAATGAGTGCAATAGACTCATGTATGAGAGTCATTCTAAACTCCCATAACTATCTAGCAATAATAGAAGCAATTTGAGAAGATAGAGCAGAAGAGTCAAGAGAAAGACTTGAGTTAAATTAGAGGGAGAAGGACATTGTAGAGGTTGTTTGGAGTTATTTATCTGATGAAGAAGGTTAGAGATTGAATTTGGGGAGGGGACATTTAGAAGAACTTGAGGAAAAGTTAAGAAAATCACGAACTAAAGGAGGAGAAGGGCTAGATAAGAAAGATTCAGTCTAAAGAAGGAAAAGGATTGAGGGGGAAGGACCTGCATAGACAGACTGAAGGAGAAGATAGTTGATAAGGAAAGGTAAGTAAGAAAAGGTAAGTAAAACAATATTTAGAGAAAGGAAATGTAGTTGGGAGGGGGCGCTGTGAGGTTTTTAAAAGGTACAGAGATAAAAGAGGCTAAATGTGTTAACAAGGGGTTTAGAAGGTGAGTACAAGCATCCATAAGCAGTTTAAAAGGCAATGCTCAGGATCAAGCAGTGTGGAAAATATAAAAGATTTTTCACTGTCCAATTGTAACAAAAAAAAATTGAGGCTCTTCTCAAAGAGGAGGGAATTGGAAATATTTAAGCAGAAAATAGTTGCTGTCAGATAAATCATTGAGTAAAGACAGAGGAAGAAGAAAAAGTAATGATAGTTGGTTACCTCCTCTGTGGCACTGAGGTAGCATTTTGTCAGCTTGATAATAGTAATAAAGAGGTCTTTTGCTTCGGGCTTATATCCAATCCATAAGAGAAAAACTCCCAACATCTGTCAAAATGGATGACTACTACTCACTACTAGTGAGTCATCTGAGCACAAATGATACTTCCAGAAGCAACCTAGGAAGCATCGCCAAAGCATTGCCACAGTCTTGGGCAATAATAAACTGAAGACCCCAGAGGCATGAGTGGTATTTTTCTCACCACTGTCCATTGAAAGCAAAGGATTAAGAAGAGAAAGGTAATTTAGGAAACAGCTAAAACAAGGAGGGAAAAAAAAAGATCTTGGAAAGCATTTAACTTATCAAGTGGAGAGAGAGGCAACACCAGCAGAAGAAATTTTGTAAAAACAAACAAAATCTTATAGCTGGGTCAAAAAACCTTTCTCTCACACCTACAAGATGAATCAGACATAACTAGACAGCAGTTCATTTGAGGAGTATCTGAGGGCTTTAGTAGACTTGAAAGCTTAATATCAGCCAACAGTCTGATACGGAAGTCAAGAAAGCTAACATATTGTAGGCTACATGAAGAGAGAGAGATGCTATCTAGCCCAGGGGATGTGACGTCATCATTGTATTGTGCTACGATCAGACCACATCTAGAGTATTGTATTCAGTTCTAGGTGCAACATTTTCAGGAGGAAACAAGAAGGGCAACCAGAATGCAAAAGGGCATTGGTATTATTGCATATGAGGATCACTTGAAGAAACTGAGTATATTTCACTTGGAGGAGAGAAGACTGGAGGGAGGGCATAACTCTCACCTGGAAAAAGATTAGACTTGTTCTGCTTGGCCTTACAGAGTAGAACTAAGATTGATGGACTGAAGTTCCAAAGAGACAAGTTTAGACTCGATGCCAAGAAAAACTTTTTAATAATTAGAAGTATCCCCAAAAATGGAATGGGCTATGTTGGGGGGGGCAGCTAATTGGTACCCTGCCACGAGTGGTCTTCAAGCAAAGGATGTATGACAACTTTTGGTATATGTTGCAGAGGGAATTCTTGTGCAGCTGTGGGTTGTATTAGATATCTTCTCAGGACCTTCCCAATTCTGAATTTTTTTGTTTCTGTGATTGTAAGCTTATGTGAGGAAATACAAGAACCAAAGTGAGGAAGTATGACAGAATATATGAGAAACAGAAAACAATTTTGTCATTGGAGTATACCACAGAACACTTGGGTAGAAAGATGATATGTGTGAAAAGTACAGGAAATATCCGAGGCATGGTGTAGTAGGGCTGGAAAACTTTCTCTAAAATAAATTTATTACAGTTACTTTTTTGAAATTTTTTCGTTTTGAATTCTCTCCCTCTCTTCAGTCCATCTCCCAACCAGAGTTGGCAAGCAATAGGACATCAGTTGTACATATGAAATAATGTAAAGCATATTTCCATTTTAGCCATGTTGCAAAAAAAAAGAAAGTGAAAAAAGTATACTTCGATCTGCACTCATAATTCATTAGTTCTTTCTATGGAGGTGGATAGCATTTTTTATCATGAATCTTTCAGCGTTATCTCAGATCATTGTATTGATCAGAGTAGCTATGTCTTTCACAGTTGATCATCATTGTAGTGCCGCTATTACTCTGTACAATGTTCTCCTACTTCTGCTCCCTTCACTTTGTATCAGCTCTTTTAAATTTTCCCAAGTTTTTCTGAAACTGTTCTCATTGTTTCTTATAATAAATAGTCAGTGATAGAAAATTTGAATTATCAAGGCACCTGTTGAATTCTCTAACAAAAATAGAGGAACTAAAAATTTCCTGACTTGCCTTAATGATGATTTTATCTTTCAAAAGAGAAGATCCAGCAAAGGAGAGATTCTGGATCGGCTTCTTTCTAATAGAGAAGGATTGATTTCTGTGGTGGGAATGATTTTGACATCTTAGAATTGATGATGAATAAAGAGGGGCAGCATAGTATGATGGAAAGAGTCCTGGATTTAGAATCAAAGGAAGGGCCTACATTTGAGTCCAGGATTACTAACTATGTAATCTTAGTCAAGACATCTCTGACGGATTACTCTCTGACAGATTAACGTCAGAGACTCACTCAGTCCTTCTCTTTAAAATGAAGGGATTGGACTAAATTACTTTTGTGGTCCTCTCCAGCTCTAAATCTAGGATCCTGTGATCCTAAAACTTTGGCATAGTCTAACTGTTAGACTATGTTAGAGTCCAACTCTAACAGCTATGTGAGATTTTGTGTGAGTAGATTTCAAATGATTCAGAACCCAATGACTCAAATTCTAAAGAAAAAGTTTTCTCAAGAGGTCTAGAAAATTAAAATAAAATTATGAAGCTACAAACAATTCTATTCAATCAGCAAACATTTTATTTATTTGTAATATTCTTTTTTTAATTAAATTCCAAATTCTCTTCCTTTTCCAGCTCCTTTCTTACCCATTGAGAAGGCAAGCAATATGGTATCAATTATACATGCAAAATCATGCAAAACATGTTTCCATATTAGCCATGTTGCAAAAATAGCAAGAAAAAGTGAAAAAAAATTATACTTCTGTTTGCACTCAGAGTTCATTAGTTTTCTATCTGGAGATGGAAAGCATATTTCATCACGAGTCCTTTGGAATTGTCTTAGATCATTGTATTGATCAAAGTAGCTTAGTCTTTCAGAGTTGATTGTTGTTACATTATTGTTATTACTGTGTACAATGACCTCCTAGTTCTGCTAACTTTAGTTATTAGTGATGCTAATTCTGCATCAGTTCATTCTTCCCAGGTCTTTCTGAAATCCGCCTGCTCATCATTTCTTAAAGCACAATAGCACAATATTTATACACCACAAATTGTTTAGCCATTCCCCAATTGATGGGCATCCCCTTAATTACCAGTTCTTTGCCACTGCAAAAAGCTGCTAGAAATATTTTTGTACATATAGGTCTTTTTCCTTTTTCTTTGATCACTTTGAGTTACAGTCCTAATAGTGGTAATGCTGGGTCAAAGGGTATACCCAGGCCTTTGGCTATAGTTCCAAATTGTTCTCCAGAATGGTTGGACCAGTCCACAACTCTACCAGTAATGCATTAGTGTCCCTACTTTTCCACATCATTTATTTTTATTTGCCTTTCTCTGATCAATAGTGATTTAGAGCATTTTATATGATTATAGATAGCCATGATTTCTTCTTCTGAAAGCTGCCTATTCATATCCTTTGATCATTTATCAATTGGGTAATGGATCTTATTTTTTATAAATTTTATTTAGTTTATTATATTTAATAAAAAAGGCTTTTATCAGAGAAAGTTGCTGGAAAGTTCTTTCCCAGTTTCCCAACATGCATTTTTAAAGCATTTATTATGTGCCAGGAACTGTGCTAAATGGTGGAAATACAAAGAAAAAAGCAAAAATAGTCCTTACCTCTACTGGTAAGGGAGATAATATGTCTAAATCAATGCATACATAGATAGAAGGTAATGTTAGAGAGGATGGCACTAGTATTTGGGGGCTGCGGGTACTGACCGGTAGGAAGTAGCTTAGTTCTATCTTTTTTTTTCCTTTTAGATAGCATTTTATTTTTTTTACAGTTATATGTAAAGACAATTTTAACATTTTTTTTAAAATAAGATTTTTAGTTCCAAATTATCTCCCACTCTCCTTCCTAAAATGGCAAGCAATTTTATATAGGTTATATATGTGCAATTATATAAAACATTTTCATATTAGTCATATTGTATAAAAAGAAATAGAATAAAAGGGGGAAAATCTACAAAAAAAATAAAGAATTTAAAAATAGTATGCTTGGATCTGCATTCAGAATCCATCAGATCTTTCTCTGGATGTGGACAGCATTTTCCATCATGAGTCTTTTGGAATTGTCTTGGATCATTGTAGTGCTAAGAACTAAGTCAGTTATAGTTGATAATTGCACATTACTATTACTGTGTACAATGTTCTCCTGGTTCTCACTTCACTTTGTATCAGTTCATGTAAGTCTTTCCAGGTTTTTCTGAATTCCACCTGCTCATCATTTCTTATACCACAATAGGATTTCATTACATTCATATACCACAACTTGTTCAGTCATTCCCCAATTGATAAGACATCCCCTCAGTTTCCAATTCTTGGACAGCACAAAAAGAGCTGCTATAAATATTTTTGTACATCTGGGCCCTTTCCCCTTTTTTTATGATCTCTCTGGGATACAGACTTAATAGTAGCATACACTTAGCTCTGTCTTAAAGGAAACCAGTTATTCTAAGTGTTTAAAGTGAGGAGGGAGAAGATTTTAGGCATGGGAGATAGCTAGTACAAAGGCAAGGGAATTGGAGATAGAATGTGATGTGTGAGAAATAGCAAATGGTCCAGTATAGCTAAATTGTAGAGTGTATAAAGTAGAATATAATGTAAGAAGACAGGAAATATAGGAAGGAGTGAGGTTGTGAAGAACTTTAAATATCAAACAAAAGATGGAATAGGGAACCATTGACGTTTGTTCAGTGGGAACATGATTTAAGTGGAGAATGGATTGGAGTAGGGAGAGATTTGAGGCAGGGAGACCATGTAGAAGGCTATTACATTAATCCATGTGAGATAAGGAGGGCCTGACTGGGGTGGTGACTGTGTGAATAGAGTAAAGTGGATGTATATGAGAGATGATGAGAGATGGAAAAAGAAACTACAGGATTTGACAACTGATTGTACATATGGGGTGGTAGAGAGAAAAGAGTAGAGGATGATACTGAAGTTGTAAATCTGGGTGACTGGGAGAATAGTGACCTCAAGAATGATAAGGAAATGGGGTGCCCAGGTGGCACAGTGAATAGAGCACCGGCCCTGGAGTCAGGAGGACCTGGGTTCAAATCTGGCCTCAGACACTTAACACAAAAACTAGCTGTGTGACCTTGGGCAAGTCACTTAACCCCAATTGCCCTCCAAAAAGCAAAAAAAAAAAAAAGAATAATAAGGAAATTCTTAGGAGAGGATCATTTGAGGGGAGAAAGATAGTGTATTTGGTTTGGGACACGTTGAGTTTGAGAAGCCCGAAGGGTATCCAATTATAAATGTCCAATGAGGAGGAAAAAGAAGAGTCATGTGAAGAGTCCTATATTCATACACAGATAGCTCACCAGCTAACAGATTTTTAAAAGATCTGTTTGAGGCAGGTAGTAATGTATGAATACAAAGTGAGGCCCTGTCCTATAGGGAGGATAAGGACTGCTAAAGCTTAGGTAGAGTTGTGACTGATGAAGAAAGCCAAGGACAACAAAAATAATTTTTTAGGTAGATATATTGTGTAAAAGAGGACCAAAGAATGTACAGTTCCCTTACTTGGCATGGATAGAACATTGACAACTAAGAAGAAAAGGCAAAATTGCTATGCTGTTGTTTTGCTTTCCCCCCCCCCCCCCCATGGAGGGGAACCTTAGGAAGGGAAAGGATAGAACAAAAATGACTAATAGAAAGTTGATATTTACTGTTGAAAAGGAGCTACTAAGAGGGCACCTCGCTGTCCTTAATAAATTCAGGTCATCTGGCCCAGATGACCTACATTATCTCCATTACAGTGCATTGCATTATATGTACAATGCCAAAAGAAGTGGTAAATATTATTGCTAATCCTCTGTCAGTAATATCTGGAAAATTATAAAAAATAGGGAAAGTGTTATAGGACTTTAAAGGCAAATGCCCTGATTTTGTTTAAAAAAAAAAAAAAGGAAATAGAGTCTGCAAACTATAGACTAATGAGTGTGAGACTTCAACTCCTGGCAAAATTCTAGCATCTATTATTAAAGATATGGTTAGTGCACATCTAGTAAAGGAAGTGGTAGTTGCAAAGGGCCAGCATGGTTTTAGCACAAATAAAGTGTCTCATGATATTACTGTGGAAGAGGTAGAGAGATGTGGGCTGGATTATAGTATCATTAGATGGAGTCAGAATTGGCTGGATGACTGAACTTGGAAAGTATTCCTTAATAGTTGATGTCAACTTGGAAGGAAGTGTACATTGAAGACCTCCCTCCCCGGGATCTATGCTTAGCTCTGTGCTATATAATATTTCTATTTATGACTTAAATAAAGACATATAGATGGCATGTTCATCAAATTTGCAGATTACACAGAATTGAGAAAACTAACGGTGTCAGGAATGAAATGAAAAGATTGACAGGCTAGAACATTGGACTGAATCTAGTATGAAATTTGAAAGTGATAAATGTAAGGTCTAGCATTAGAGTTTTTAAAATTGACTTCATAAGTAGAGAATGGTTGAGGATTAAACAGCACTTTGTCGTATTTTTAAAAATCTGGAGTTCTAGTAGATTGCACCACTACATGAGCCAGCATTGTGATGTGACAGCCAAAAAAGACAGTGTGATTTTAGACTTCATTAAGAGATTAGTTAGAAAAAGAGGGGAGGGTCTATACTCTGCCCTGGTCACACCACTTCTAGACTGGTGTGTTCATTTCTGGGTGTCACAGTCTCTAAAGATCATTGATAAACTGGAAAATGTCCAGACAAGGGCAGCCACAATGGTGAGTCACCTTGAGTCCATATCATAAGACAGTGTTTTAGAAGAACTGGGGATGTATAGTCTACACAAGAGAAGACTATCAGGACATGATAGCTGTCTTCAAATATTTGAGACTGTTAACATGGAAGAGAGAGAGTAAACTTTATATTTTTGGTCCTATAAATGAATAATTAGGAACAATGAATAGAAGGAAGAAAGAGGCAAATTCAGTTTTGATGTCAGGAAGAAAACTTCCTATCTAAAAGTGAAACTGTGGCAGCTAGATGGTGCAGCGGATAGAGCGCCAGGCATGGAATCAGGAAGACTCATCTTGCAGAGTTCAAATCTGGTCTCAGATATTTTCTAGCTGTATGACCCTGTGCAATTCACTTAACCCTGTTTGCCTCATTTTCTTCATCTGTAAAATGATCCGGAGAAGGAAATGGCAAAACACTCCAGGATCTTTGCCAAGGAAACCCCCAAAATTAGGTCACAGAGAGTCAGACATGACTGAAAAATGACTAAAAAAATGAAATTGACTCTTTTGGAAAGTAGTAGGTTCCCACTCTTTTGAGGGGGCTTCCAGCAGAGACTTGGCAGAACTATTTGGTACAGTGTAGTGGGGACTGGAGGATTGGATGGTTGGATGGATTGGATTAAATGGCTGCTGAGGTTCCTTCTAACTCTGAAATTCTGTGATGCCTTCCTTGTATGAACCTATATTACCATTAAAAATATTTGGAATTTGTTTTAAAAAATAGAAAAGTAGGTCAGTGAAACAGACTAGATAAGTAAGACATAGAAGCAAATGAACATGGTTTTCCAGTGTATGCTAAAAACAAGAACAGATATTATCGGGGAAATTAAATAAAAACTGTTCATTAAGAACTGTTGGGAAAACTGGAAAAGTTTGACAGAAAACAGGTTTAGACTAGCACTTTGTGCCATAATAAACTCCAAATGAATACTTAACCTATATAGAAAAATTGGTTATAAAATTAGAAAAGAACAATAGGTTGGTACATTTCACAATTGTTGTTTAAAAACAAAGGATAGAGATAAAAATAAAAAGTAAAATAGGTCATTTCAATTACATGAAATTTAAAAGCTTTTGAATTTAAAAAAAACTTGCAGTTAGAATAAGAAGGAATCAGTTTTTTTTTTAAGTCTTTGCATCAGACATTTTAAATAATAGTCCAGTACCAAGATATGTGGGGACTTGATCCAAAATATATAAAATCAAAACCCATTCTTCAATAGATAAGTGGTCAAAAGATAACAGATTTCAAAAACTGCAAACGATCAACTACCATATGAAAACATGCAGGTTTTAGCCAAGATTGACTCCCTGAATTTTAGAAAAGACTAAATAGAAATCAGTGATTCCATGAGGTATCAAGAAATATTAGGAAAAAATTAAAGATTAGAAAAATAGAAGAAAATAATAATCATTCCAGTAAAAAAGTAAATAGTACAAAATAGGAAAAATGGTTTAATACTTTTAAATTTCATTGATATATTTTTTGAAAAAAAAAACAATTGTGAAATGTACTACCTGTTGTTCTTTTCTAATTTTATAAACAATTTTTGTATATAGGTTAAGTATTCATTTGGAGTTTATTATGGCATAAAATTATGCCTATATAGTGGGTGGCTTGTTCAGTAATAGTTTCTGATTTTGAGCCTTAACTTCTTCAAATTTGTCAGTGATTGTCAAATTTTAACTTCTTTGAATATTCATGTTCTATGGATGGTGTAGCTACCTTAAATTTCTTTACAAAATTCAAAATAATGATGAACTAGTAGTTGGTTTTATAATAGTACTGTAAATGACTATCATTTGCTCCTCAAAAGTTCCTCCAACTTCTGCAGGACAAAAAAAATCACAACTATTTATTCAATGGTTTTAATGTCTACCTAACGATTTTGGTTACAGTCTGACATAATAATATGTTATGTAAATAATTCTCCTGTAACTAATAAGTGAATTTTAAAAATGCAAAATGTCTTGGAGGCGGCTAGGTGGCGCAGTGAGTAAAGTGCCAGCCCCAGAATCAGGAGGACCCGAGTTTGGTTCTGGCCTCAGACACTTAACACACACACAGACACACACACACACACACACACACACAACTAGCCATGTGACCTAGGGCAAGTTACTTAACCCCAATTGCCCTAAAAAAGGTAAAAAAAAAAAAAAGAATGCAAAATGTCTGCAGAAGGTACAGTTTAGTAAACTATTAAATCATACCACTGATGTAATATTTCATTTTCTTGATTCATTCTTTAGTTTTAAAAACAAAAAGATAGCCATTTTAAAAAGAACATGTATTTCCATTTTAAAGATAGTAAAATTCAGTAAACTATTTCATGTATAAACTAAAATTTGTGCTTAACAAACAAAAATCTTACAAACCTTGCAAGTTACACTTTCAGTATTTAAATTTTAAATATAAATTTGAAACTCCTAATGATCACATAGAATGACAGAATTGAAGTTACTCCAATTCTGTTTCTTCAACTTACTATCACTATTCTAGTATTGTTTATTTTAAAAGCACTCTGTTAATGTAGGAATATATAGTGCCACAGGAGCTGGAGACACAAAACTGCCCTCAAAGTGAGCTCAAACTATTCTAAACCATTAACGAACTAAAAAAAAAAATCCCACAAACTTTTAAAATCATGTAAGAGGGAAAATGGTGCCTTTTTGATAAAATATAAATATTCAGATAAGTCACCGAATGCCAATATTGTATTGAAATAGAAAAAACTACATAATACAGAAATTGCACTTAGAAATGGGCATGATCCACTCCATAGACCCTTTACTTTAATCCATAGTAGTTTCTTTTCTAAAGTTAAAAAAATCTAAGAATAGATTTTTATAGAAATCTAAGCTTTTAATCATTTATGAGCTTACTATTGAAATGAATGCTTGTATCTGAGTCTGTGTGTTAAGGGCCTACTACAGAACTTAAGTTTTCTGAATTAACATCTGTGTAGAATACAATGTTTATTAAAAGATAAGTAATAAAAATGTGCTAATGTGAAGCTTGCATATATTTCTTAAAACTCAAGTGACCATAGCAATTGTTTATTGTTTAGATGAGCAAAAAAACATTTTTAGGGAGGAGTATTGTATCACTGAAATTGCTTAGAATTGCCAGTTCATGATCCTAATAAAAAACAGACCGACTTTTAGTTGATTTTATTATTGTTTTTACATTCTCTATAGATGATGCACCCTCTTACTGCTTGTACCTGAGGCAAACCATTCCTACCACCCTAACCTTGATATGCCAGAGGTCCCACAGAAGATCTAGTAATGTTATAGCCAAAATTCAGAGCTCCCACATCAAATAAAAAATACTCAATTAGACATAAAAAAAGAGTTCAAGTACCAAGGAACCACATTCTGGATCATATAAGACCTGTGATTTTGTTTTGGTTTGGTTTTTTTGTTTTTGCTTTTTGGAGGTCAATTGGGATTAAGTGACTTGCCCAAGGTCACACAGCTAGTTTTTTTTTTGTGTGTGTGTGTGTGTGTGTGTGTGTGTGTTAAGTGTCTGAGGCCAGATCTGAACCCAGGTCCTCCTGACTCCAGGGCCGGTGCTCTATTCACTGCGCCACCTAGAGCTTTTACTCTAAATAAGAGGAAATCTTAGACTACCATATTCCAAAAGGCAAAAAGATTTGGTTCATAACCAAGAATAACTTAGCCTATAATGATGAGTTTAATACTATAGGAGGAAAAATGGGCCATTAAGTGAATAAAGGACTTTCAAGCACTTTCTTCTGATAAAAATATCAGAGCTAAGTAGGAACTTTGAAAAGAAAAATAAATAAATAAAAATGCAAATTTATTTGAACAACTAGAAATAGCACATGATGATGAAAAGCTAATATTCTAATGGGAAGAGAAAAAACAAATGTCATCTCAGAACCTTAATGTCTTCAAACAGTACTGAGAGAGTTAAATAAGAAAAACAGAAGACCTGAGCCTGGATTGGTTCTGTTCTGAAGGTTTTTGAACAAGGGAAAAGAGAAAGTATCAAAAATGGGATATACTAGTGTAGAAGGGAAGAAAGGAAACTATTTCTTATAATTGATGTGTATGAGAAGAATAGTATACAAACATGGAGAAAGAGCTAGAGGGAAATAGTCATCAGATGAACCTCACTGTTTTCTGAACTAGATAAAGGAGGAAAGAGTATAGAACCCTTGGGTGGCTAGGTGGTGCAGTGAATAGAGCACTGGCCCTGGAGTCAGGAGGACCTGAGTTCAAATCTGGCCTCAGACACTTAACACAAAACTAGCCATGTGACCTTGGGCAAGTCATTTAACCCCAATTGCCCTACCTCTCCCCCTCCAAAAACCGGCCCCAGTGTCGGGGTGACCTAGGGATTGAGTCTGGGCTCAGACACTTAGCACCACACCTAGAAATAACTGGCCGTGTAACCTTGAGCAAGTTACTTAATCCCAATTGCTTAAAAAAAAAAAGAGTATGGAACCCTGCCACTATTACTGCCATATACAGGTGCCTGTGCTGACAAAAAGAAAAAAGAATGTGGTGGACCAGTATATCAAATGTAATGAGGATACAGGAGGGGATAGGGAAAAGTACGAGTTAAGATGGAGGATAATACTGGGAAGAAGCAGTCTCAAGCAAAGTGAATTTCCTAATCCTGAAGTGGAGATTACAACAAAACCAAAACAAAACAGCAAAGGACTGGAAACTAAGGGGGTGCTCGTCAGTTAGGAAATGGTTGAATACATTATGGTTTCTTAATATAATGGGGTAATGTTGCATTGTAAGAAATGATGAGACAATATCAGAGAATCCTGGGGAATATAATCTGATACACAATGGAATGAGCAGAACCAGTAGAACAATTGAAACAATGACAGCATCTGTATAAATAAAACAACTTAAAGGCCACTGTGTGGATTTGGTTTGCTTGCTAATGTGTACTTATAACAAGAGGGTTTTTTTTTTCTGTTTTTAATGGCAAGAGGGCTAGACGAAGAGAGAAGGAATATTAATGGTGATGTTTCCTAAAAAAGAAGGAAAAAGAGGAGGGCCTTTGAAACATTTTTAAAATGTGGAGCAGTACAGAAGAAATTCATAAGAAAGTACAGATAAACAGAACAGTTTTGAAAGTTAACAGGTTAAACTTATCTATTTTTTTTAAAGCAAGTAATATGGAATAGAGACTTAGAATTTAGCGTATAATTCCCTTTGTGTTCTACTTTATTTGAAAATGCAAATTTCTATACAAATTACAAATATGGAAATGCTCAATTTTTTGGTGTTTGTTAATTTTTTTAATTTAAAAGAAAAATGCAAATTAATACAACTTTGGGGTTTTAGTTCATACCTATCAAACTGGAAAATCTGATAAAGTCAACAGTCAATAGCTAAAGGACTACAAACACTTTTGGTAAAGTTGTGAGTTTGGTCTTACCATTCTGGAAAACACTTTGGAATTACATGGTTAAAGTTAATAAACTGTTCATACCCTTTGGTGTATCTTAAGAAAGAAAGATCCTATATGTACCCAGATGTTCACAGAAGTACTTTTTTAGTAGCAAAAAAAACCCTGAAAACACAGGGTGGCTAGGAGGTGCAGTGAATAGAGCACTGGCCCTGGAGTCAAGAGGACCTGAGTTCAAATCCAGCCTCATACACTTGACACACTTACTAGCTGTGTGACCTTGGGCAAGTAACTTAACCCCAATTGCCTTGCAAAATAAATTTTTTTTTTAAACTGAAAATAAACTGGGTGCCCATCAACTAAAGAATGACTAAAGAAATTACAAATATATACATGAATAAATAAGAGAAAATAGGAAGACATACAGACTTATACAGAGCAAATTAATCAGAACCAATTGAACATATATGCCAATACAAATATGAATGAAAGTAAGAATTGAAGACATAATTAAGACTGAACTTTATTCCCTTTCTATGTTCCAGAGAACTGATGACACAATATGCTACTGCCCTCCCATTGGAAAGAATGTGTTGGGCTCTGAATACATGTTATTGAATATTCTCTCAGTTAAATTTGCTGTGGTTTTGTTTTTGTTTAACTGTTTCTTTATTATAAGAGTGGAAGCTGGGTAGAATAGGTTGTTGGGAATTGATAGTGGTGTGAATATCAAAAAACAGAATGTTAGATTTTCAGAATCTTACAGTTTTATTAATTAAGCAAGTGAGATTATTCTGAACAGAATTATTTAACATGACTCTTTATTGGCTCCATGAATTCACTTCACTTTCTTTCTTTTTTGCTTTTTGGACGGCAATTGGGGTTAAGTGACTTGCCCAAAGTCATATGGCTAGTAAGTGTGTCAAGTGTCTGAGGCTGGATTTGAACTCAGGTCCTCCTGACTCCAGGGCCAGTGCTCTATTTATGGCACCACCTAGCTGCCCCTTCACTTTCTAAGCATTTGCAAATCATCTACTTAATAAACCTGTTCTAGAACTGTTCTGTGAGAAATTCCCAGGCTATAACTCCAAGAATCCTTCTTAACTCCATTTAGAAAAGCAGAGTACCTTCCTATCTCAAGTTTTCTTCACCTCTCATTCTGCATGATTTCCCAAAGATTATGTATAGTAGTTCTTAGTTACCTCTACAAGTTCTTTTTGTATTTTGACTTATTATTTGTTTGGGCTCATATATGTACTTTATTTAAATTGGGGTTGCGCTCTATCATATCTATTGTCTTTAGTTTCATCTTGACTTTTGAGAGGCAATATTCTAGTGAAAATAGTGCTGGATTAAGAGTCAGAAGCCCTGGGTTCTAGCACTTGTTCAGCTACCCATTCATCATGTGAGATTGGCTAAGTCATTTGCGCTTCTTAAGCCTCAGTTTGATTATTAAAACAATGATATTACCTGCCGTTTGTACCTCTTAGACTGCTTGTATTAAAGGTAAATAAATGTGAAAGTTCTTTGTAAACTGTATGTTGCTACACCCATGTAAGGCATCATACTGTAATATAATTGATAATTAACCTTTTCAAACTTAGCTATGTTGCTGCTAGGGAAACAGATACATTAAAGGTTATTCCCATAACTGAATTCTTTCCTCCCTGGTAGAACCTACCATTTTGCATCCTGGTGGCAGGCATCTTCTTCAAGAACCTAAGTTAGCCACGTGACCAAATGAAGCGTCTGGAGCAGAACTTCCCAGGGCAAAGATCATTTTCCTTGATGTTTTATTTTCCCAACACAGAAAAGAGGTTAAATTTGCATTTTTTTATTTCTTTCAGATTGGGAGACTAGGCCTGAAATAGAAGAGTCAACTACAAAGCAGGTCACTTTTACAGAAGAATTATCCCAAGAAAAATGTAAAAGGGATGGTTGCCAGGACTTCAAGTTGGGAAAAACTTGGGAATTTGAAGTCATGTTAGAAAAACAACGGGGCAACCAGGACAGACCTTCCAGACAAATGGCAACAACTCATATGAAAACTAACAAGGTGACCAACCATGAAAGTAATAAATTTGTGAGAAAATTCAGACTGGGATCAGTATTTGCTTTACAACAAAGAATTCCTATAGAAAAGAATCTCCGTAAATTTGATAAGCATGGGAAAAGTTTTAAACAGAATTCAAACCTGATTAAATGTAATAGGATGTCCTCAGGAAAGAAACTTTATAATTACAATGAATGTGGAAACTCATTCAGGTACCACTTAGACTTTATTCAATATCATACTGGAAAAAAATCCTATAAATGCAATGAATGTTCAAAAGCTTTCAGTAAGGAGTCATCCCTCAGCAGGCACTGGAGAATTCACATTGGAGAGAAAACCTATGAATGTAATGAATGTGGGAAAAATTTCAATGAGAGGTCATGCTTAAATAAACACCAGAGAATCCATACAGGAGAGAAACCCTACAAATGTAATGAATGTGGAAAAGCCTTCACTGGCAGGTCATCTCTTAGTAGACATCAAAGAATCCACACTGGGGAAAAACCCTATGAATGTAATGAGTGTGGGAAAGCCTTCATTCAGAGTATACACCTTACTCGACATCAGAGAATTCATACAGGAGAGAAACCCTATAAATGTAATAAGTGTGGTAAACCATTTAGATGGAATACACAACTCATTCTACATCAGAGGATCCATACAGGAGAGAAACCCTATGAATGTAATGAATGTGGAAAAGCCTTTAGCCGCAGTACACACCTTAATCAACATCAGCTAATTCATACTGGAAAGAAACCTTATGAATGTATTGTATGTGGGAAGGCCTTCAATGATAGGTCATCTGTTACTAAGCATCAGCGAATTCATACTGGAGAGAAACCCTATGAATGCAGTGTATGTGGGAAAGCCTTTCCTCACAGGTCATCCCTTACAGAACATCACAGAGTTCATACTAGAGAGAAACCCTATGCATGTGATGCATGTGGAAAAGCTTTCAGCCGTAACACATATCTTACCCAACATCAGAGAATTCATACAGGAGAGAAACCCTTTGAATGTAATGAATGTGGGAAAGCTTTTGGCCGGAGCACAAATCTTGCTCAACATAAGAGAATTCATACTGGATTAAAACCCTATGAATGTAATGCATGTGGGAAGGCCTTCATTGATAGGTCATCCCTTTCTAAACATCAGAGAGTTCATACTGGGGAGAAACCCTATGAATGTAATGAATGTAGGAAAGCTTTTAGCCACATATCTTCCCTTACTAAACACCAGAGAATTCATAATGGAGAGAAATTTTAGTTCATATGGAAAATTCCTTATAAATCCAACCCCTACTCAATATTGGAGATCCTAAAGAAGACAGAGGTAGTGTGGTGCGGTGAAAGGAGTTGGGTTTAGAATCAGAGGACCTGGCTCAAATTCCAGCTCTTTCAACTTACCACCTTAAGCAAAATCATTTTAACTTTCTGGGTCTCAATTCCCTCTTCCCTAAAATAAGGAAGTTCAGCAAAACAAACTCTTAAGATTATTTCCAGTTCCAAACCTCTGGTCTTTCAAACAGAATTCATTCCTTACCCATTAAAGGAATCATATTGGTGAGTAGTAATACATATATAAAGAATGTAGGAAAACTTTCATGCAAAGCATAGCACTTACTCAGCATCACACTTGATAGTGCAAAATAACCATATGAATGTGACGTGTAAGAAAGTCTTCAGATGTGCTTCAGCTCACATCAAATATCAGATACTTTAATGGATATGCGATCTCATTAATGTGGATACTCTCCAATGATGCTCATTCTGAGCAACTTTTGTCTCCCCATAAATCTTCCACAGGGCAGTCTACCCAACATGCTGGAAGTCTTCCTTTGATTCTTGTGAATCCTATGCATGCCTACAGATGAAGCATGTAACCTGTCAATCATTCATCATTCACTTTCACATGAATAGCTTAACTTCTTTTCTGATCATATGGTACTTTGGTGACATCCTGAAGGCCACTTCTCTGTGTATTTATTGGTTGGGAAGTATGTTACACAGTCCATTCATGCCCACCACTTGAATTCTTTGAAGACTGTGGTATTTCATGATTCATAGCCATACAGCATCACTGAAAGAAGTGTTTTTTAAAAGGTGGGCCTTTGTTTCAGAAAGAAGCTTGGAGTCATTAAAAAGACTATAGTTTCCCAAATTCAATATAGCCTTGAGATTGCTGCCTTCCTATTCAATCTTAAACCTAGCTCTTTGTTAATGTGCAGTCTTTCTAAGATAAATGTACTGATAAACCAACTTTATAAGTTATCCATCCAACTGCATATCATAGTCTGGATAATAGGCATTATTAAACCACTTTTTTTCCTTCTGGTGTGGATAGTTAGGCAAACTAATATTAATTGGAATTTATATTAGAGAGTAACCATATGAATGTGTCACATAAGAAAGTCTTTAAATTCAGGTCAGCCCATATAGAAAATCAGAGACTTTATTTTGATTCTATGATGGATCTGTAACCTCATTGATAAGAGCATTTACTCCAGTGGAGCAGATAACAAATCATCCATGCTCCTTCATTCTAAGCAAATCTTGTCCACATATCTTCCATAAATCTTCCACAGGAGCTCCAGGATTTAATGCAATCCATACAATGTCAGCCACAAACAGGGACATCTGGAGAACCATAGTATTTATACTAAATCTTCCATTTGAATTCTTTACTAAGCATCCTCCACGATGGTGGCAAATAACTTTGGCAAGTACACATCTCCTTTTACATTTCATTTAACATTAATCTTGAGGGGGGTGTTGATTGACGTTTATTACATATTTTTCAAGGGGTCTTGTATTCCAATATGCATGGAAATAATCTTAAGAACATAATGAATTAAGAGAAATTTTCTTTTACACCAATCCCATAAGTATTGACTTTCCCTACATGTGCCTTTTAATAGAGGATTTCAACCACAGCATTCTTTCCTATTCTCATCCATTTTATTAGCCATTTAATGTTGCAGTTAAATATGCAATGGAACTAAAATAATGAGGCTAACATTGTATGGAAATGCACTAGAACTAATGCATCCAATTGAGAAAATTCATTGTAAGGGCAGACCTGCTCTTTGCTACCTCACCTTATATGTACCTCTAGTTTGGGTTTAAGGAAAGATATTTTTTTTACATTCACCCTGAATTGAACATAATCTTAAAATCTTGGCAGCTTAAATTTTTTTTTAATTTCTATGTATTCCATATTCTCTGCTAAGTTCTCATTAAAATAATGTAGGAAACCATTCCCTGACTTTTGTTCCTGACACCTAATTTATCAGTTTTTTCTCACCCCCTGAGCTTCTTACTGGAACAGGGACTATTGCAGATGGAAGACATTTAATAAATGCTTATTGAATTGAATAAGTAACTACAAGGCATATCGAGGAGGGAGAAAGTATGAACATAACAATTTTATAAAATTCAGACTGACAAAATTGGGAGAATATCCAGTAAGCTTATATAGTCAGAACTATTTATGTTTTATAATTCTGTTGCATATTTTTCTATTTCTTAAATCTAGAAACAGGTAGTTTTGATTATTACTGTTTTTGAAATGCAATATGGTAATACATGCTTTGTTAACCTTTTTTTTCATGATTCCCTTTGATAACCCTTTCTTTTTGTGCTTCCATGTAAATTTTGCTTCTGCTTTCTTTTCTCTTTCTAAAAAGTGACTAGTTGATATTTAGTATTACTATTATTGTTAGTATAGTAGTGAGGCAACACCCTCTTCAATTGCAAATCTGTGGCAACCATCTATAATTTGCAGTCCAAGCAACTTAATTGGGATTCAGGGAAGGTAAGTGACTTTCCCATGGTCACAGAGCTAGGTACATGTCAGAGGTGGGTTTCAATTCCAGTTCTTCCTGATTCCAAGTGCAGTACTCTAGCCATTATGCCACATTACCTTTCTTGATATTGTATTACAGCTATATATTATATATGAGAAATAGTGACATTTTTGCTATACTACATCATTCTAACAATTTCAGAGGCCATCTCTCCAATTATTATTTTTCTTTCTTTATTTCTGTCACACAGTTTGGAAATTCTTTTTATATAGGTCTTGGGTAGGTTAATGCCCAATAGTTGATGTTTTTTTATTATTATAAAGAGTATTTTTCTTCCTGTAATTTTCCCTCAATTTTATTAGTGATACATAAAAGTGCAGATGATTTTTTATTGGTTTATCTTTTACCCCCCTGCTTAATAAAGTCATGCATATCTTAATACTTTCTGAGGCTAATGAATTACTCCTGATTCTGATTAGCTTTTAAGATCAGATGAGATCAGGTACATTTCAATCTCTTGGATTTTCTAAATATATAACCATATTATTTGGAAATAAAGATAGCTTATTCATTACAAAGGTATTTCTTTAATTTGTTTTCATGCCTTATTGCTATAACTTGCATTTCTAAAACTGTGGTGAATATTAATGTTGAAAGTAAACAAACCTGTTTTGAGTGGGAATGTTTATAATGTTTCTCTATTGCATATTATGTGGTTTTAAATAAATACTATATAAAATCATATTTTGACACTCCAATGGGCCTATGATCTCATCATTCAGCAAGCCTATTTTAAGCGCCTACAATGTGCAGAGCACTGGGGAGATACAAAGTTTAGTAAGACACAGTAACAGGCATTCGTGGACATGGTAAAAGGTTGACACAAATATAGTTGAGTATAATTAACAACGTTTCATGATAAATACTTTTTAAATTTCAAATAAGGTCCTATGTGAGGTCTGAGACAAATCTTTAGTTGGTGAGTATAACAAAAAACTTCAAGGAAGCCTTTGAGTTGAGTTTTAACGAATGAGTGGGAGTTCAGCAGGTAAACAGGGATCGCATGGAAGGCATAGAAAACACAGGAAACAAATGTTGGGGTTATGGTTGGGGATTGTTGAGGGTCACGGATGGTCTAGGGACCGCAGGGATAGCCGAAAAGCCCTCTTGCCTGTTGTCTCTATGGCCATAATGTCCAGATTGGCTCTCCAAACTTTGCCCTGCCCCATTTCCCGTTAACATGCATGTTAGTTATGTTCTCATTCCAGTTGGCTTATATGTTACCTGTGAGTACAGCACGGACTGCCACGTCTGCATATGGGATGTTAGGAAGTATAAAAGCGCTCGCTTTACGTAGAATAAACGGAGCCTTTCACCACCTCTGTCTCCCGCCTCATCACTGTCTTCATCGGGGGGCCTGAGCACGTCTCAGCCACCCCCGTGAGCCCGCAGCAGCAACGGGCGCCCAACGGGGTCTGGAGACGCCCCGTGAAAATTCAAGGTAAGGAAACCTCGGGCGCCAGTCAGCCTTCCTTGTGAGCAGGCTTGGAGAGAGTCCCGAGGTGTCGGAGGAGGTATGCAGAAAATCCCTGGGGCAAGATTTAGGGAAATAATCTGAGCAAGAGAAGTCCGAGAGAGTAATTTACAAATTTATAAAGAAACAAGGGTGCTAGGTGACCCTGAAGCAAGTAAGAGGATGCATAGAGATAGTCAGGGCTGCATCTCCCCGGCGGGACTCTAGGTTTAGACAAACGCAAAGTAGTCGGAGAGCCTTTCACAGGCTATTTAAATACAAATGGTCCCGAGTCAGTCCCGCTTAGAACTTTCACTCTGTATGACCGGATAAAGTTAGGCATTAGTCTAACCAGAGGATTCACAAGAGCGTGGAATGCTCCCTCAAGGGACACAAACCTTCCCCTCAGAGACCCCCTCAAAGTATTACAAACCCTGAAAAAATATATCCCTCTTTGTCCCCTTTAAAAACCATGAACGCGGGGCGGCTACGCGGCGCAGTGAGAAAAGCGCGGCCCCAGAGTCGGGAGAACCCGAGTTCGGTTCCAGCCTCAGACACTTCATATCGACCATGCGACCACGGGCAAGTTACTCAACCCCAACTGCCCTCCAAAAAAGGCAAAAAAACAACCCTGAACGTGGGGCAGCCAGGTGGCGCATTGAATAGAGCACCGGCCACTGAGTTCAAATACGGCTTCAGACCCTTACACACACACACACACACACACACACACACACACACACACCACACACAACTAGCCGTGTGATCTTGCACAAGTCACTTAACCCCAACTGCCCTCCAAAAAGAAAACAAACCAAAAAACCCATGAAAGTTTAGGGTCTGCTTCTTCCCCACCCCCAGGGTGACCGACCCTTTCTGCTGAGCATAAACACGATGTGCCCCTTGACTCAAGAGCCAGCCCTTTGCTGCTGCTCCTGCCAAAAGAAGGAAACTCCATCTCCTTCAACGTTCATCCCTAACACAACAGCGCCCCCTAGTGACAGTATGGCCCCACTACAAAGGTCAGTACAAAAAGCCAAAGAAAGAGAATGAGGGGAGCTTGCTGAAGGCCTGGGAATATATCCAGTGATAGAAGAGCCCGAGCCACATAATCCCGGACAAAGAAGGAGAAGGCACGAGGGACTTGATTTACAGTTAGTGAAAGAATTAAAAAAGGCTGCTTCCGAGTATGGCCCAACTGCACCATACCCTCTTATACAATTGGAAAATATTGCATATTCTATCATATTCTATTCTTACTTATTTTTTTTAATTTTTTAAATTTTAAAGCAATTGGGATTAAGTAATTTACCCAAGGTTACACGGCCAGATTTTTGTGTGTGGGTGTTAAGTATCTGAGGCTGGAACCCATTCCAGGTCCTGCCGACTCTGGCCCCCCAGAAGAGTTCTTTGTGTTCTCATATATTTTTTCTTTTCCTTTTTTTTTTTTTTGAGGGAGGAAGGCAAGGCAATTGGGGTTAAGTGACTTGCCCAAGGTCACACTGCTAGTTAAGTGTCAAGTGTCTGAGGCCAAATTTGAACTCAGATCCTCCTGACTCCAGGGCCAATGCTCTATTCACTGTGCCACCTAGCTGCCTCTATTCTTACTTCTAATGATTGGAAAGCTTTGGCTAGGGCCTGCTTAGAGCCTGGACAAGACATATTTTGGCTAGCAGAATTCGCAGAACAATGTCGTACTATGGCTGCCCAACTTGCTCCTGGCAATCAAGTCAGTATTCTGTTTGATCAGTTAGCAGGATAAGGGCAGTTTGCTACCAATGCACAACAAATTAATCTTCCTCCAGAACATTCTGAGTGAGTTGCACAATGTGTTCTCTCTTCCTAGAAAAAAATACCAGGGAAACAAGATAAGGGAGAACCATTTGCAACAGTCAAACAAAGAACTAATGAACCCTTTGTTGATTTTGTGGTTCGTATGTCACAAGCAGTGATTAGAATTATGGGAGAAGTGGATGGAACATACATTATTATCAAACAAATGATACAAGCTAATGCCAATGCAGACTGTAAAAGGGCATTGGTAGGAACAGGTAGGAATCCTACTTTGGAAGAAGTAATTAGAAGATGTGAAAATGCTGGCACTCAAGCCTTTTATGTAGACATGTTAGCAGAAAAATTCAGCAAAATGACTCCAGGATCTGAGACTGGGGTATGTTATAATTGTGGGAAATCAGGCCACTTAATAAAAACAATGTAGGGCCCAAAGGCAAGGAGGACTGACAGGTGGAGGGGCTAGACCTAAAACTCTGTGTCCAAAATGTAAAAAAAGGCTTTTATTGGACCTCCAAATGCAGGAAGAAACAGGGAAACGGATCACAGAGCCTTTTCCCCCAGCCCAACAAAAACAAAAGTGGGGAATGACAGGGATGGAGGAGACTCACAATGTTCCTCTGAATGTCCCTCTGAAGGAGCAATACACCGCTCTTGCAGCCATGAGGCCCCCAGAAAGCATGACGTTTCAGACGACTTACTCTCAGAACCAACAACCATAAAGATTATTAAAATAAGAAGTGGAGGGAACTGCAGAGTTCCTCTTCATGGGTGTTGTGCCCTGCCTATTTGGCCCACACCCCCATTATCTCCTGGTGCTTTTGCTATTGCTGCCTCACCTTCTGCTTCCCACTACACCACACTCATATCACATACTATGGTATTTGAGGGACAATTGCAGAAAATACCCAGTCAATACAAATGATAGTGAAGTTTATGTTAATGAAGGGCAGTTAATAAATAGCTCAGGCCATAGTACTGGGAGGAGTAACCATGCTCCCAGAACAAGATTCTATGTCAATATCTCCAAAAACAGGGAGGGAGTCAAGATGGCAGAGTAGAAATAGGACTTCTCTGCGGCTTCGGCTTCCATCCCCTACAATTCATGTAAAAGGTGAACAAACTTTGGATCTACAGAACCCACAAAATGACACAGAGAAGCTAACTTCCCACTGAGGAAAGCCCAGCAAGCAGCCAGAGCAGAGCTCTGGGAGCTGACCCCAGCCCCAGGGAGCCAGAGGTTTTAGCCCCAGGGCGGCCTGACCAGCCACAGGCTGGAGGGACTTCAGATCACCAGCAACTGTGGCGGTTTCCAGAATTATCAACCCATAGATGCTAAGGACACAGTGAGAGGTCAGTGCAGTGTGGACTTTGGGATCCAGTCCTTGGGAGTACAGTCAACCTTTGCTCCCAGGGCAAGAAGCCGCAAAGGTACCACAGCACAGCTGCCACGTGGCAGCTTCAGCTCCCGGCCTGCAGATTATAGGGGGACCAAGCAACCAGTCTGAGGGGTAATCATTCTTGCTTTAACCTGCTTGGATCTGGATTGCAGTCTAGGGTGGAGGTCCTGGGGTGTGTGACCAATTTGCCAGAGCATGTGGAGGCTTCAGATATCTTTGGTAGCTGAAAAAACCCCAGCGTTTGGGATGAAGCTCCCCTGTCTGGTGGCAGAGTCCTACTGTGGCAAAAAGCCCAGGGGTCAAGTAATTGAGTGGCAACATGAGCAGGCAAAGGAAGCAAACCAATCAGAGCAAATGAACTTTACACTCTTATTTTGGGGACAAAAGTGACCAAAGCATGAAACAGGAGGAAGATAGTGAAGTCAGAACGTCTGCACCAAAAGCTTCCAAGAAAAATACGAGCTGGTTACAGGCCATAGAGGACCTTAAGAAGCCGATAAGAGAAGTGAAGGAAAAATTGGGAAGAGAAATGAGAATGATGCAAGAAAATTATGAAATGAGAGTCAACAACCTGACTGAAGAAAATAATACCTTAAAAAATAGACTAACTCAAATAGCAATGAAGCTCAAAAAGGTAATGAGGAGAAGAATGCTTTAAAAAGCCGAATTTGCCAGATTGAAAAAGAATCTCAAAAGCTCACTGAAGAGAATCATTCCTTCAGAATTAGATTGGAGCAAATGGAAGCTAGTGAGTCTATGAGAAATCAAGATACTATTAAACAGATCCAAACAAATGAAAAAAATAGAAGGCAATGTGAAATATCTCATTGGGAAAACCACTGACCTGGAAAATAGATCCAGGAGAGATAATTTAAAAATTATTGGACTTCCTGAAAGCCATGATCAAAAAAAGAACCTAGAAATCATCCTTCAAGAAATCCTCAAGGAAAATTGCCCCGACGTTTTAGAATCAGAGGGCAAGATAGAGGTTGAAAGAATCCACCGATCATCTCCTGAAAAAGATCCCCAAAAGAAAACTCCTAGGAATATTATAGCCAGGTTCCATAATTCCCAGATCAAGGAGAAAATATTACAAGCAGCCAGGAAGAAACAATTTGAATACTGTGGAAACACAATCAGGATAACACAGGATCTGGCAGCTTCTACACCAAGGGATCAAAGGGCATGGAATATGATATTCCGGAGGTCAAAGGAGCTGGGATTAAAACCAAGAATCACCTACCCAGCAAAACTGAGTATTGTGTTTCAGGGGGAAATATGGTCATTCAGTGGAACAGAAGACTTTCAAGCATTCTTGATGAAAAAACCAGAGTTGAATAGAAAATGTGACATTCAGATACAAGAAGCAAGAGAAGCATGAGAAGTTTGCAGACCCCAGATTAAGAATCCATGCTGTAAAACACCAGAAGAAAAGGAACAAATCAATGTTACCAATGCTACTTCTGGGAAATCTCAAAGTACTTTAGTTCACATCTGTGATACCTACTGTGTGAAAATTCCCTCCTCTGAATTACTCCTCTGTAATTTAAAGCCACAGAATTACCCAGTATTATGGAGAGTCCTGACTGGTCAGGCATCACACAATTTAATATCAGAGGTAACACCTGAACCCAGGTCTTCCTAACTCCAAGGATAGCATCTTCACCACCTGTAAGGGTTATGGGATTTAAAGATCTTCCATGCCCCGTTGGACTTG
>NW_027185754.1:21856132-21884916 GCF_028583685.1 Petaurus breviceps papuanus | reverse complement strand
GAGGAGGACCTTTGCCTGAGGTAGCCTGTTCTGTTTTAAAGGCTTGAAAATGTGGGTGCTTTCTACTTTATCTACCTGTGCCAATGTCATAACTACTCTGATGGCTTTCACTTTCTGGTTTTGGGACTCAGTCTTTTGGTATCTTAATAAATTTTCTAGTTTATTTCCTCATATGGCAAACATGACGTATTTTCTAATGGATAATTATATCAGCATATTTGTAATCTCTATAGGCATTGTGAATATGGCATTGCTGATACACCACCATGTTTTATGAAGGTTTACTTTTAAAGTAACCTAAATATGCAAAACTATCTCTACAGAAAATCAATATTCCACAATATGAATTTCATTAGTCTAGTTTCCCCAAGTCATCAATCAGTCTTCCATTTGTTGCTAATGATGTGACAATGATATTTCATATACCCCTATACAGGTTCCTTTTTAAAAACCAGAGTACTTTGTGAGTTCTCTCATACTAGACAACTATAATTAATTTACTTTTTCAAAAATATTCAAGAATTTATTCATTCAAGTACTAAAACTGGATTGCTTTCTGAAAAATATACCCAAGTACAATTAGTATTGAGGTACTTGGAATCACTTAACAAACAGTATCAATCAACCAAAAAAAAATATCTCCAAAAACAGGTTGGGCTAATGAAGCTTATTTGACCACAATGATCTCTGCTGAAAGGCCTTTGAGTACAATTAAATTACATGGTATCCCATTTTCAGGATTGTTGAACACTGGAGCTGATAAAACAGTGATACCCCGTTCTCAATGGCCTCCTCATTGGCCAACTACTTCTGCCGACATCCACTTAGTCAGAATAGGAGGTATCCAGGATACAGAAATATCTTCTTCCCCCATCAAATGGAGCAAGGAAGGAAAAGCTGGATACATTCACCCTTATGTTGTACCCAGAGTGCCAATAATCTTGTGGGGAAGGGATCTTTTGTCTCAACTTAAAGTAACAATCAGCTCTGATTTTTCATAGGAGTCACTGTCATGTACAGTGAGCGACAGCCCATTATACCCCTCCGTCAAAGTTGGCACACAATCCTATATGGGTGGAACAGTGGCCCCTTACTATAGAAAAGCTCACTGCACTTAAGGAGATTAGCAACAATTGACAGCAGGACACATTGAGGAAAGCACTAGCTTCTAGAATTCACCTGTGTTTGTGATTAGAAAAAGGTCAGGAAAATGGAGAATGCTAACAGATCTTAGAAAAGTCAATGAAAGCTTGGTTTCTATGGGGCCATTACAACCAGGCCTTCCCTCGCCTAATATAATCCCTAGAGAATGGCCTATTTGGGTCATAGATATTAAAGACTGCTTTTACTTCATTCCCTTACATGAAGCAGATAGACATTGCTTTGCATTTTCTGTCTCAAGTGTCAATCTACAAGCTCCATACAAAAGGTATCAATGGAAGGTGTTCCCTCAAGGGATGAAAAATAGTCTAACAATAGAGCCCTGGCCCTGGGGTCAGGAGGACCTGAGTTCAAATCCAGCCTTAGACACAACACAAAAATCTAGCCTTGTGACCTTGGACAAATCACAACCCCAATTGCCCTCCAAAAAGCAAAAGAAAAATAGTCTAACTATTTGCCAATGGTATGTTGATTTAGTGTTACAACCTGTACACAAGAAATTTTCAACTGCTATATGCATACATTATATGGATAATATTTTAGCTGCTCATTCTTCACCAGAAGTATTGGAGTATATGTTACAACACACAATTAATTGTTTAAATTCTCATAGTCTATGTGTAGCATCCGAAAAAGTTCAAAGACATGCTCCTTTTCAATATTTAGGATTTCAGGTTAATGATGATAAAATAATTTTAAACCCCCCCCCGAGGTAAAACTACAAAATTTAAAGACATTGAATGACTTTCAGAAAGTTATAGGAGACATTCAATGACTCATATCTCGTGTTGACATTCCTACCCATGAATTACAACCACTATATGATATTTTGAAAGGAGACTCTAATCTTACCTCTCCCAGAACTTTAACTATGGAAGCAGAAAAATCTTTAAAAAACGTTAACCATAAGATACGTTATGCCTATACTGGCCGTTATGATGAGACCAAACTTCTACAGATTTCAGTATTCTCTACTCCTCAGGTACCTACAGCAGTTTTACATCAAGGAGATGTCCTCTTAGAGTGGTGTTACTTGCCCTCTCAATCCAAAAGTACACTTTCCGCTTATACTGCTTCCATGGGAGAATGGATACATAAAGCCACTCTCCACACTATACAATTGACAAGTCAACATCCTACTAATACACACCTCCCTTTAACACATCAACAAATAGATCAGCTCATATCACAAGATGTTCCATGGCAAATTATTTGTTATCTACCTTTTACACATGGCTCACCTTTAACTTTATCAAAGATTTACAACACTTGGCCTTGGATTCTTCCCCGAATTACATCTTCTGAGCCTGTAGAGGGCCTTGGTATTTTTACAGATACTACAAAAGACCACCATGCATCATTGTGGTACCTATCACAGAACATGTTACAGGTATATAACACTTCTTTTAATTCCACACAACAGAATGAGCTCTTCGCTGTGTTACAAGCTTTCAAACAATTTAAGCAACCTATAAACATCATTACTGATAGTCAATATGTACAAGATTTTGTGTCCAGGATAGAGACTTCATTGTTACTGTATACATCCTCTAATATTTATCAATTATTAACTGACTTACAGAATACAATCAGGAACCACACTGAACCATTCTATTGCTTGCATGTTAGATCACATACAAAAGCATCTGGCCCCATCTTCCGGGGCAATGAGATAGCAGATAAGGCATTGTCACTGCCTGTCCTAGAAGCTAGGCATGCACATGATAAATTCCATATGTCAGCTAGATCACTGAGACTATTATATGGTATCTCTAGAACACAAGCCCAAGATATAGTGAAAAGATGTCTAAATTGTGCTCCTTTTCAACTAAACCACCTGTTCATTCCCATAATTCTCGAAGACTGGTTCCTAATTCATTGTGGCAGATGAATGTTACCCATGTTTCATCCTTTGGAAGATAAAAATATGTTCATGTAATGCTAGATACATATTCTGGGTTTGTGATGACCACAGCTCAAACAGGAGAAGTTTTTCATCATGTACATAATCACTTATTACATTGCTTTGCTTTTACTGAACCACCTCATGCTCTAAAAACAGATAATGGTCCTGCTTATATATCTAAATCATTTCAAGATTTTTGCTCTCAATTTTCTATTCATCATAATACTGGCTTACCCTATAATCCACAAAGTCAATCTATAGTTGAAAGAATTAATCAAATCTTGAAATCTTTCTTATTAAAACAAAAAGGGGGAAATGTATCCCAGTCCCCCAACAAACAATTATATATAGCTATTTATACTATCAATTTTTTTAAATTTGATGGTAATGCATTGACATCTGCCATGAAATTCTTTAGCAAACCATGTGATACTAAGGCCACAACATCATCCAAAGGATTGCTCTATCACCACATGCGAGTAATGTGGAAAGATGTAGATGGGAATTGGAAGGGACCAGGGAAATTACTAACCTGGGGACAAGGGGTTTGCTCTTATCTCTACAGATGAAGGTAACATCTGGGTGCCTGTCAGACATGTCCCTCCTATCAGTCAACAAAATGGAGAAGATGGAGAAGTTCAAGAAGAAGTGACATCCGTCCAAAAGGAAGAGGATCAGAAAAGGACATCGCCGTGACACCATGATAACGGTGTTAGCTTGAACACTTAACTGCACTGTTCCAGCCAAGCCACCACCTTCTTGGCATGTTTATGAAGGACGCAAGATTAAAAACCTGCATCCTTTTTTTATACCGTCTTGTAACACATCTACTAGTTGGGGTAATGATGTGTTTTCCTTACTCAATGCCTCTAATGCTAACTCTGTGCCCCCACTGGATATGTTTTTATATGTGGAAGATCTACTGAATCGATTGTGATTTGGGAAAAGTATAATACTATTTGGTGTTGGGGGACGGGCTGTGTAGCTCCGGAACATAGGACATGAAACCCGGAGCTATCTGTGAATACTGGAGGAACAGCATGCCTCAGAGATAAAATCACCCTGGGTCATGTACTGATCACAGTGTTCTACATACCAGATATTCCATGTGATAAGCTCTGTCCTTGCATGTATGAACTCTAGACCTCCCCATACTTTGACCCTTGTTTGCCATGTAGGATTGCACAAGTTTGCCACGTAGGCTAGAACAAACAAGCCTGCTGGAAAGGATAAAAGGAGGGGGACGGGAGAGGCAGGGGAGGAAGGGGAAAGATATAAGCAAGAGAGCACCGTAATAAAGGCTGTCAATTCTTCTCCATCTCTGCTGGCTCCAGACTCTTTTGTAGAATGTGGCTGGCCACATCCTGATGCACACAGAAGGACCGGGAGAGGTAAGGCCCGGCTGCCCACGGACTTAGAATCCGACAATTTGGGATGCTATTTCTACATTTAATGCATTTTCTTGCCTTACCTCTTATATATATTATGGTCAATGTACTTTGGGCCTATTAACCCTGGTATCCAGGTGTATAATACAACCACGCCAACCCCTGATAGCATGGGCTTACACAGAACAAAAAGGGGATCATGGGACAATTTTGTATGGTGGATCTGAAAGGCTACTGCTTTTCTTATACCTTGGGTTGGTTATATAGATCATGAAATTGTTTTGACCAATATTACTCTTGCCATTGAACACGTCGCTAACGCAGCTGCTGAAGGACTACAGAATCTGCAAGAGTCATTGTACTCCTTGGCACACAAAGTGGTAGAGAATTGTCTTGCCTTGGACGACCTTCTTGCAGCAGAAGGAGGAGTATGTACTGTGTTAAACACTTCTTGTTGTGTATACATAAACAATTCTCAGAAAGTCACAACTGATATTCATCCACACCATGAGGCCACCGATTGGATGAGGGATACCCGTGAACAACTTTTTTCGCCACCCTCTTTATTTGGAAATCTTAAACATTGGCTGGTAATGGCTGGAATGTTTCTTTTCTTTTTGCTCATTTTACTGTGTGTGCTTCCATCAATATTAAGTTGTATTATTCATCGCTTTAAAGTTTTGTCTTCTGAAGAACATGAATTATGCTTATGTGCAGTATAGTCTGACCCATTGCTGTGCCTTAAAACAAAAAAGGTAGAATTGTTGGGGTTATGGTTGGGGTTTGTTGAGGGTCACGGATGGTCAGGGGGGGCATGGATGGCCGGAAAGCCCTCTTGCCTGTTGTCTCTATGGCCATAATGTCTGGATTGGCTCTCCAAACTTTGCCCTGCTCCATTTCCTGTTAACATGCATGTTAGTTATGTTCTCATTCCTATTGGCTTATATGTTACCTATGAATACAGCACAGGAACAGCATGGACTGCCACGTCTGCATATAGGATGTTAGGAAGTATAAAAGAGCTTGCTTTACTTAGAATAAATGGAGTCTTTCACCATCTCTGTCTCCTGCCTCATCACTGCCTTCAAGAGGCACAAGAGTCATATTAGAAACATGAGAAGGTTGAGTCTGAGGAGAGAGCCCAGAAACTTGAGCACCACCATCATGTTTCCCCCGATGCTAAAGGGCAGCTAGGTACTGGACCTGGAGTCAGAAAGACCCATGTTCAAATTTTACTTCAGACACATGACCCTGGGAAAATCACTTAACTTCTGTATGTCTCAGTTTCCTCAACTGTAAAATGTAAAAACAACAGCATCTACCTAGCGGGGTGGTTGTAAAGATCAAGAGAGTCGAGCCCTTATAGATGCCATATAAATGCTTATTCCCTCCCACTCCCCAGGCTACACCACCCATTGCCATGTATACTGCTGTCTTCCATAAGGGGAACTGCTAGCAATAGGTAAAAGCTGTTTAAATTCTATCCATACAAAATATTGATGTATGAAATGGCCATAAAAATCAGAGGGAAAAAAGCACAATAATTTGTTCTGGTGATTCACAATCTGAGCTTCAGTTCATAAGACATCTTGAAATTTGCCCTTAGTCAAAGGGCAGGGGAGAACACAGTAAATCAACCCTCTCTACAGGAATATACAACCTAGGTGACAAACGTATGATAGACATCATTGGGTGGATCATATAGGAAGGATGTGAAACAATAAATAGACTGGCCGACTTACCAGGTGGGATCCAAAAGAACCATAAATGGTAAAGACTGGGAAGCCAAAAGCTCAGCAAGACAAGCCAGTGGTCTGGGTACCTGGTCCTCCTATCTCACCTGGCTGCCCTACTCTGCATCTTCTCTGACTTCACCATGCCCTAGAAACCTCATCATCCTGCAAGATCCCATCAGCCTCAGTAGTCCACCTCATCACCAACCTCTGTCCCTCTGACTGAGGCATGGGGCCACAAACTCTAAAGCCTCTGTTTGACGAGGGAGCTTAGCTCAGACATCTCATTTTCTTACTTGGCTGTTACTTAGTGCTGTTGCTCAGTTGTTTTAGTGCTGCAGTCGTGTCCAACTCTTCATGACCCCATTTGGTGTTTTCTTGGCAAAGATACTAGAGAGGTTTGGCATTTCCTTCTCCCAATCATTTTACAGATGAAGAACTGAAGCAAACGGGGTTAAGTAACTTGTTCAGGGTCATGCAAGTGTCTAAAGCCAGACAAGAAGATGTCTTCCTGACTCCAGACTCAGCACTCTAACCACTGTGCCACCTAGCTAGCCACTTGGCACACTGTAGACAATGTTTATTGACTACTGACACAGAAAGAGTCGGAGAAGCAAGTCTGGGGATTAGTGGATCTGTGTTCACACCATAACCTTCAAGAATAGATTTGAATGTAGAATAAAAAAGGAACAGTCAATGCAGTTTTATTTTAAGCTAAGCTAGAGGGGCAGCTAGGTGACAGAGGATAGAACCCACCCTGGAGGCAGGAGTACCTGGGATAGGAGATAGGAGATACCTTGTCATAACAATGCCACCTCTTTCCTGCCCAACCTCCCCCTCCCACCAATGGACTTGCTCCTGTAGCCATCATTTAGAAGAATAAGCCCTGTGGGGAAGGGGCCACAGCCATACCCACCAACTACCAATCACAGCACATACAAAGAAGCCTACCTGAAGCAGCAAGGCATCCTGAGGGAAGAGACACAAGGCCAAAAGGTAAGGACTTGGCAAACTACCCCCAGCACCTCTCCTCTGACCCTGATGGAGGAAGCCCAGGGTGCTGAGCCCAAGAACTGCAGGAAGAGAAGCACCATCACTCCCAGATCCCCCACCCAGTGCCCACAGTTGCCATCCTGTCTGCCATCACTGTAGAGATGCAATTAGGCAACATAACTGCTTGTGCAGCTGCTGCAGCTTTTAAACACCTAGAAACTTCTCACCACCAAAGTTCTCGGCTATCAAATAGTTCAATGTCAGAGTCAGGTATTTTTTCAGTGGAAATATTAAATAAGATGCGTTACCAACTATCCACTTTGCTGCTGCAGCCTAAGACAACAGGGGCCTTTCCAAATGGCTGGAACCTCTGTGTTGTCTCCTATTGGAATGTGGGCTTCCTGAGAGCCGAGCTTCACTTTTCTATTTACAGGCCCCCTCTCCCCCGCTCCCCACGGAGCAAAGAGCTTCTGGACAGAAGTGCTCACTAGACGTTTTTTCAATTGTTCATTTATGGTTTGCCATTTGCTTTCCTTACAAAAGCAGTGGGAAGTAAAATAGTGTGATCCCCATTTTCAGATGCAGACTGAGGTTCTGCTTAGTGACATCCCCAGATGGAAGACACATATAACTGACAGCCACCCTTCTCAGACAGTAACTTTCAGATCTCCAGGCACTGGATCCCAGGGCACACCATGGGCTAGAACCCCAATGAATAAAGAGACAATTTCGTTTGAAAGAGGGAAAATTTAATGAGGAATCTGAAACAACATGGACTTTGAGGGAATTATCCAGCTCTATACAAACACGAAAAGCCATTAAAACTATAAATTCAAAAGATAACTTTGAACAATAACCTTCAAGAGACCTGACCACTCCTGCAAAAAGAATTGTTCCCTCTCCTGGGCCCAGATGAACCTCCTACCCTTAAGCCAAGGAGAGGGAGGCAGGAGGTGGGATGGGGAAAAGGGTAGAGTCACAGGGAAGGAAAGAGAGGGGCAGTGGGTGAGAGAAAGAGAAGGGAAAGGGGGAGAATGAGCAAGCAGGTGCACAGCACTCCTCCGTGCTCCTCAGTGCACCAGGAATGGGGGAGGGGACAGACCCCACTGCTGTTGGCTATTGCTCTACTCACAAGAAAAAAGCTCAGCGTTCCCTTGGATCAGTAAGGGAAGGGCCAAAAGAGGCTGAGGAGAAATCCTTATCCTTAATCGTTCCAGCTACTCAGTCTTAGTCAAGCAGCCATTCAACAAGCATTTATTAAGTGTTGGCTAAGTTTCATGCACTATGCTAAGGGCTAGGGATACAAAAACCAAAGTGACAGTTCCTGCCCCCAGGGAGCTTACATTCTTAATGAGAGGGACAACAAGCACACATTTAAGTATCTACAATCTTCCTTCCTCCTACCTATTCACCAACTGTCCCGGAGGGTTAAAGGCAACTCCTACTCCCCCAGAAAAACAAAAACAAAAACAAAAAAAACCATTACCTTCAGCAACTCAAATTCTAGGCCAAATCTGGTCCATAGTGGGAGAAAGCAGAGGGCTGACTGTTCCTTATTAAGGGATCAGTCAGTCTGGGGTTTGTGTGTGTTTGTATAATGACATTCATAGTGGGAGAAAGCAGAGGGCTGACTGTTCCTTATTAAGGGATCAGTCAGTCTGGGGTTTGTATGTTTTTGTACAATGACATTTATTTTTCTGCAACAAGTTCATCCTGCAGTGGGCAAACTGGAACCAGGATCCCTCTGTTCCAATTTCCATCTTTCTGGTTGAAGAGAAAGTGATATTCAAAGCTGGGTGAGGTATGGGGAAGGGAAGTAAGCAGGGAATGAAGCTGGGGAAGGGTCTTGCTTTCTAATTTTCCCATATTTTCTAAGCTCAGTCTTTTTAATAGTTCTTCTTCAATGGGGGAAAGGGCTTGGAAACTGTGTGGGGATACTTGGGCCAGCACATGCAGCTCAGGAGAGCGTCAGGGAGAGGTATCTCAGTGGGGCCCTGGGGGCCCAAAACGCTCCATGGTCTGCAGCACCAGAGCCAGATAGTCCAGGAAGGTGGTGACAGACACTCGAAAGAATCGCGCTTCTTCCGCTCTCCAGTGGAGAACCAATTTGTTTCCGATGACAGTTAACTCCCGCTGGACACCACTGCGGCGAGGCTCAGGATCTGGGTCCAAAGCGCGGCATGCAATCTCCGCTTCCATAGGGGATGGGAAGGGGACTGACAGAGAGAAGTCATAGAAGCCACGGCCTTGGCTGTCTACTGTGGTGTTGCTGTCTCCACCTGGGCCAGGATGGTGTGGCCTTTGGATGGCTGCCTCCATGCTTGAGAAGTCAATTTGCTGTCAAAAAAGGTTCAACCCTGTTAATGACAGAAAACCACCTCCTCAATCAAGTGAAATAATCCAATGTAGACTAGTCAGACCAGGCCTTTTTCCCCAGAGAAAGGAAGAAGGACATGTAGTTAGAAAGAAAATGACTGATGAATCCAGGAATGTGGCATCTACAATCAAAGCAATTCTACCAACTGCTGTTTATTCTAATTTAACCTACTAGTAACTGGTGAATTCAAAAGTACTAAGGGACCTTAGATTTCTGCATTTATAAAAGGTTCTATTGTCCTTTGTCAACCTAAGAATAAAAAACTGGCCCCAACTATCAAGGGTTATCCCAATGAAACCAGAGGTTGCATGGGTCCCAATTAGGTGTATGACTTCATTTCCCAGAATGAGAAAAGGACTGAGATCCCAGGGGTGGCCGACATCTGTTTGTGTCCACTGTTGGTTTGTTTTCTATCAATAAATTTTGTATTTAGCTTAGAGGCAAGTGTGGTTGTGGCTGCTCCTTGAAATACTGGACTAAGGAATCTGGTATCCAAAGGAAGATACCAAGGCATAATAAACGGAAGCTGACATGTATCCTCGCTTTAAGGTTTGGAAAGTGCTTTACATACACTATCTCACTTCAGAATGGGGTGCTATCATCATCCTCAGTTTATAGATGGGGAAACTAAGACTCAGGGAGGTTTGGTGCCTTAACCAGTCACAAAGACACGAAGGATCAGGGGCAGGACTGCAGCCTTGCTCTTGCTGATGCCAAGCCCAGTGTCTAGCACTCTACTGTGCTACCTCAGAGTACACCCTCATTTAGGCTGGGGACTTCTTAGGACCAGGAGTGTACTCTGACCTATGGCTTCCTGTTGTCAAACATCTTCTTAAATTATCTCCTTGCCTAGATGGATCAGTGAAAAATGACCCCTTAGGGTCAGTGAATTGACAGAAACTATGACAGAAGCTGAACTGATTTGAAAAACATAGATAGTGAGGTTACAGAGGAGACTGGCTGCTTTTGATGTTGGCTGACAAGTTATTAGAGCTTAAAACTGCACTGAGACTTCTGTGACACCTTGAATAGGTACATATTGCTGCCTCCCCCCACCCCTCCCCATGTAAGCACTTCAGGGAAGGGAGTGTTTCTTTTTTTTTTTTTTTGGCGTAACCCCAGTATCTATCATAGCGTCTGGCACACAGCTGACTAATAAATATCCATTAACTGACTACGAAGGATTATGGACATTTTTGTAAATTTACTGAACAGGAAGAGTCTGTTTATGCAAAGTTCTTCACAATCATGGAACCAAAAGATGTCTGAACCTCAACTTTCTACATTTTTCCTGTTCACATTTTTTAAAGTGCTTTTAATATTATTTTATAGACACACAAAAATATGTATTTGTTGAAAAGAGTCCCACCTTTGACACATCCTAGGCAAGATGCCTGCTCAGTGCCTCAGCAAGCCGAGACTCTAAACTGCACAGTAGGTGATATCTGCCCTGCAGAAGCCTGTGCACTGGAAGCTCCCTGTACCAATAAAATCTCAGCTGAAAAACTGAATTGGATGCAAATCACAACGAATCCTCAGACATAGAGAGCTGAAAGGGACCCTGGAGACCAGCTAGTTGAAATGTCACTTCTGATCCTTTCCACCTGCTACTGAATCTCCCCTAGGGTCTGTGGAGAGGTCTTTATTAACTGATACACTGAACTGCACCAGAACAATTTATATAATAACATTATAAGCAAAAAATATTTGAAAGACTTGAAAACTCTGATCAATGCAATGATCAAGTGCTTAAGATGCAGCATGCTACCCACCTGGAAGAAAAGAGGCAGATTCAATGCAGGAGACATACTTTTTTCAGACACAGATAATGTGGGAATTTATTTTGTCTGAGATATCTGTTACAAGGCTTTATCTTTTGTTTCTACCTACCCCTAAGACCCTCCATGAAGGATGTGAAGTGGGGAATAGGAAAGCAAAAAAAGGGAGAGAGGAAGGAAGAAAGGAAGGAAGGAAGAGGAAAGAAAAGGAGAAAGAAGGGAGAGAGGAAGTTAGGAAGAAAGAAAGAAAAGGAGGAAGGAAGGAAGGAAGGAAGGAAGGAAGGAAGGAAGGAAGGAAGGGAAATAGGGTCACTGAGGCATGCTTTTTAAAAATGCAAGTATGTAAACAGAAAGCTAAAAAAGAGGGTATACAGGGGCAGCCAGGTGGCGCAATGAATAAGAGCACCGGCCCCAGAGTCGGGATGACCTAGGATCAAGTCCAGGCTCTGATACTTGGCACCACACCCAGAAGTGAGCAAGTTACTTAACCCTAATTGCTTTAAAAAAAAAAAAAAGAGGGTATACAAGCAGGGGCAGCTTTGAAAGTTAAAGTTTGAACTTATTATATGCTTAAAAAGAATAGCAAGCTATACATAATAAAGATCTGTAATTTCATTTACATCCTCTTATTCTGTTCTATTGCGTAAATGGAAATACTCATTTTATTGTTTGTTAAGTTCTGAATAAAAATAAAACTTTTTTTTTAAATGTGAGGTTGGGGCATCTAGGTGGCGCACTGGAGTCAGGAGGACCCAAGTTCAAATCCTGCCTCAGACACTTAATACTTACTAGCCATGTGACCTTGGGCAAGTCACTTAACCCCGATTGCCCTGCCTTTCCCCGCTCCCAAAAAAAGCAAAAAAAAAATGTGAGGTGTTGGACTAGGTGGTCTTCCCAGCTCCAGATTCATGTCTCCCCTCACTCTTTTCTTCTCTAGGAAAAACACCCCAGGTTGCTTCAGTCCATCCTCCTACTACGTGATAGCTAGGCCTTTTCACTATCTTGGTAACCCTGTTTTGGATACTCTCAAGATTAACAATATTTTTTTTTTTAATGTGATGCCTAGAACTGAGCAACAGTATTGCAGAAACAGTGAGCATGCCTGAATACAGCAGGACCTTCTCTGTATGGACACTAAGACCCTCTAAATGAAGTCTAAGGCTGCATTAGCTTTTTTTGGCTGACATATCACGCTGCGGAATTATATAATAGAGCTTTAGGTCTACTAAAACCTCAAGATCTATTTCAAATAAACTACTATCTTAACTATTCTATTGTCCTCCCCCATCATTGATTCTTTGAGCCTACATGTGACTTCAAATTTATCTCTCTTCAATTCATATTTATCACCCAATGAAGATTCTGGTAGCTATCAATCTACCAGATTGTGCCTCCAGTACAATCCAGTACCTCCAGGCCACTCTTTCCTCCTCAATGAATTCAGTGCCTTGCTCATACTCTCTCTCCTCCCCAACTCCTGCCCTCATGATGATGTTGACATACAAAGGGATACTCCCTCAAATACCCTAAACTTCGTAGTTTCTCAACTTTTTTATTTCCCAAGCGCGTCTCCTCCACCCCACCTTCGCTACATACCATAGAAAGGCAGTTATACTCTTGATCTTGCCATCACCCACAAATGTCCCACCACTTCCAGGTACTCTGAAATCTCTTATTCCATTTTCCTCTCTCTCCTACCACCTGGTCTTCAACCTCACTATGACCTCCAATCCTTCCCCCCTCCAGATCTTTCCTAGGCCATCACCCCTGCACTGACCCCCCACTTTTCCCTCCCCATCAAGACCACTTGGTGAAGCACTGCAACTCTAGGCAAGAGGCCCTTGTACCCTTATCCTATTACAGATCTTGCCCTGCCAAGCCCTAGCCTTGGATCACTCCCACCTTTTGCTGCTTTCACTCCTATGCAGGTACAGCTGAACCAAAGAAACTTTGGGCTTCCTTCCCTGCATTTGGTAAATCTATTGCTACCCTAATGACAGGAAAGACTCCTTTCCTCCTTATTTCCTACTCCCTTCTCCCAAAGCAGAAATGCAGCATTTTTCAGACTTCCTGGAGTCTGGAAAGCCCTGGATTTGACTTAAGGAGCTTTGTGACTTCACAGAAAACTCTCTGGGCCTCAATTTTCACATATACAAAATCAGAATAACACCTAAAGTACACGTCACAGTCTGATTAGGACAATCAAACAATGTATGTAAAGCACTCCCATTATCCCCCTCTCCCCAAACACCTCGTTAACTTCTCACCTCCCTCCCCAAGCAGGTGAGGCCGATCCTCCAGGTGCACTCTCCTCACTGCATGGATGACTTCCCTGATCTTCTCCAGGTAAAAAGGTGGGACAACTTCAACACTAACACGTGTCACCTTGTGATTCTGCAGGAAAACTCTTGACCAGAGATCTCAAATCAAGGCTGTGTCTTGTGGATTCAAGTTTCTCCCACCACTTTCATCTCTGCCACTCCACTGAAGACAACACCTGGGGCTAAGGGGCAGAGTCACTTTGGTCAGGTCTTTCTCCCCCAGGGCTCAGATGTGTCTTCCCATCAAAAAATTCTCCCTCTTCATCCCAGCTTAGGGCAAGTTTAGAGGCAGCGTGCAGTGGATAACAGTGCTAGTTGGAAGACCCGAGTTCAAATTCAATCTCACCTACTTGCTGTGTGACCCTAGGCCGGTCACTTAACCTCTGTATGCCTTTACCCACTGGAGAAGGAAATGGCAAACCACTCCAGTATCTTTGCCACGAAAACCCCAACGAAGAATTGGACGAGACTGAAGGACTGAACAACAACAACAAAAACAACGCGAACAACAACAACGTAGCAATTTTATCAGTCTGCAGCAAAGGCCCCAAAGAAATATCCAGAGACATAGACACACACTCACATTCACAAGCCATGCTGGCACCACCGGGCCTCCAGCGCAGGCAACGGGGTGGAAGCTCCGCAGCCTCACGCAGGCCTCAGCCTGCCCTCCGCGGGGCGGTCTCGCCTGGCTCACCACAGTCCTCACGATGTGGGCATCAGCCCACAAACACACGCACCGGAAGATATGCAACCATACAAGACAGGACGGGTCACACACACAAAACGCGCACGCGCACACGCACACAAAGGTACGCACACGCTCTCACAAGCTCATCACACACTCTTAGCGTACCGTCTGGGCGGAGGCCCCCCGCAAAGCCGCTGCAGCCACCTGAGGACCGGCTCAGTGCCCACGTGCCCCCGCGACCCGGAGAGCAAAGGAGGTCAAAGCTCCCAAGAAACCGGCTGAGCCGCGGAGGCCGCTGGGAATCCGCCTCTGGGAGCAGGTCCGGTTGTGCCCAGGGGATTCTGGGAATGGTAGTTCTCCAGGTCGCTCTGCTCAAGCTTAGTTTCCATGAAGACCTGGTTCCCTTCCCCTTTCTCGTGGTCGGTGGTCTCTTCCTTTCCCAGAGACAATCTGCGTCAGTGAGCTTCCCTGACCGTGATTGATGAGGATAATAATAACAAATCACTTATATAGCTCTTTAAAGTTTGAAAAGTCCTTTTCATCCATTAGCTCATATGAGAAAAGTATCTAATACATTCTCGTTCCTAGACACACTTTGTTAAGTTTTCTGTCATTCAATAAACAATCAATATTTATTAAGAGTACCTCGGACTAGATACGGGGAAAGGGGGTGGGGGTGGCGGACAAAAAGAGGTAAAAGACATTATAGCCCTGTCCTCAAGGAGCTTACAATCTAATGGGAGACACAATAAGCAAACAAGTATGTACAAACAAGCTACATACAGGACAAAAAGGAAATAATCTATAGAGGGAAGGCCCCAAGAGTAAGGAGGCTCTGGAAAGGCTTTCTGCAGAAAATGGGATTTTAGCAGGAACTTGATATGTATATATAATTGTCCTTCATTCTCCAATGACATCACTATGCTAGAGTCAAGTTTCAATGTGTCCAACTGTGTCTGATCAAACCAATACGAGTTCGGAATACTTTACCACTGGTCTGGCACATTTAGGGTGGTTTCTCTAAATTTGTGCATCTCCCTTTTCTTTTGAGCTACTTCAATTCTGCTTTGCCCATAGAGCTCAGCGCCTTCTCTGAGGAGGGCACCTGGTGCTGGAGATCCTCTGCCAATGTCTCTTGCACATCATGCAATCATTTCCAAAGTTCTTAAGAGAGACCTTGAGAATGTCCTTCTATAGTTTTTCTGACTACCATGTGAACGCTTGCTCTGTGTGAGTCTTCCATAAAATAGTCATTTAGGCAGGCAAACATTTGGCATTCAAACAATATGGACAGCCCATCAGAGTTGTGCTCACTGTAGTAGAATTTTAAAGAGGAGGAACTTGAAAGAAGCTGGGGAAGCCAGGAGGGAGAAATGAGAAGGGAGAAAAATTCTAGGCCCGGGAGACAGCCAGAGAAAGTACCTGAAGGGGAGAGATGTGGTTGTTGTTCCAGATCAGCCAGGAAACCAATGTCCCTGGATCAAAGAGTACCTGTTGGGGAACCATTTTTCAATGTGAATAAATTTTCAGTAAGCAATTTACACCTCAGAAAGCCAAAATTACTACAAATAAGTGTTTGATTATTTTTCATTGATTTTCTAGATTTAAGAAAATGTTAACAATTCAGATGCAGCTTAAAAATGTGCACATATTTCCCCACTGTGGAGCCTAGTTGTTAAATATTTACCAGCACACTCCCATATTGCTCTATAAACACTGTCTAAGCTCAATAAGAGCGTAATAGAAGATTCAGACACTGAAGATATCACCGGACTGGAGGACTTGTAGATGTAGGTTACTAATAGTAGTAGTCAATAATAGTAATAATAATCGTAGTTAATAATAGTAATATGGCATTTATATAGTGCTGTAAGGTTGGCAAAGCACCCCTTGTTCACCCCTGCCTTCCTGGATACATTTTCATCCTCTTCTCTAAAGGGAGATGCCCTTCATGATCCTGTCATTGAATCTTTTATCTCTTTTCACTTTCTCTCTTAGTGGGTTCATCTCTTGAAGTTTCAGCTGCCAGTATTATAAAACTGAATATTCAAACTTATTCTCTCTTCCTGAGTTTCAGTCCCACATTGGCAATTTCCTAATGACTATTTTCCTCAAGATGTTCATTCAGCATCTCAGACTCCACATTCTTAAAAATTAACTCTGTTGATTATCTCTTATTTATCCTGTATGTATCTTATATATTTATTCCATATATAGATAGTTGTTTGCATGCTATCTTCCCCATTGGACTGTGAGCTCCTTGAGAGCAGGGACTGTTCCGCCCCTCCCCTTTTTGTATCCCCAGAACTTAGTAAAATATCTGGTACCGGGTTGGCTAGGTGGTGCAGTGAGTAAAGCACTGGCCCTGGAGTCAGGAGGACCCCAGTTTGGTTCTGGCCTCAGACACAACACCCACACACAAAAAAAATCTAGCTGTATAACCTTGGGAAAGTTACTTAATCCCAATTGCCCTCCAAAAGGCAAAAATTAATAAATAAAAATCTGGTATCTAGTTGGCGCTTAATAAATGTTTATGATTGAACTCACCTTTCTTCCCAAACCTCCCCCTCTTTCCAACTTCATTATATCTATTGTTTAGACCAGAGGTGTCAAATAAGCACCATTTTGACTTGCAACAGTCTAGTCTGAATAGAATTAAAATGTAATTGGGAAATATTTAACAAAATAAACATTCAGTAGAACATAGATAATGTTAATAGGTGTTTTAAAAGTCAATATCCAGTCCACAGGGACAGGGTTAACGATGCTCTGTTTCTATTTAACTTTGACACTTTTGGTTTAGACCAGGACTTCTTAAGCCTTTTCCACTCGTGACCCCTTTCCTGTTTTGGCATAGTAGGTGCTGTGAGGGCATGACATCATGCACAATGCCAAGTGTGCATGGTTTGTGCTGAGAATCAAGGCTGCAGTGAAGATGCACCATGCAACACAGGCAATTGCTGCCAGAAACACCTCGGATTCATTGCTATTTTGATTCTGAATTAATTTTTGGTCATTGTATGTTCAGAAACCTTTTACTGTTGCCCACTTTTTCTCGACCACATATGGGACTGCTACCCACAGCTTATTAAATGCTGGTTGGACCACCAACCTCTCAGACACAGACCTGAAGCAAATTTTCTTTGTATCATCTATGCTTCTACCCATCTCCTCATCCCCTCCCCCAATCTAATTAATTCTTTTGGTTCCTGATTTTGTTTGGGATCAAATGGTTAGTGCACAAGTATCACTGCAACTCAAAGCAAATCAATTCTGCTTCCCTTACAGTAACCAGCATCCCCTCACCTGCTCATAAGTGATGTTATATTCTAGGCAAATGTTTCTATCAATTGCTTGGTAAATAGATCAATAATTTGCTGAATGAGATAATTTCTCAGCTCTTTAGTCTTCTCATGATGGCAATTGACTTAAATCACTTAAACTTCCTTAGGAAATAACAATCATTGCACATATATAACCTACAAAAATTGCTTATTTTCTTAGGAAGAAGGGAGGATGGTAGGGGTGAGAGGGAGAGAATTTGGAACTCAAAATTTTAAAAAATGAATGTTAAAAATTGTTTTTATATGTAATTGGGAAAAAATAAAATATTATTCAAGAATAAAAAAAGATGTAGCAATCAACTAAGTAGATATCTATTCTTTTATCCATTCTCAATTTTTTCAGTATCAATGGCTAATTTAAATAGATCAGGTTGGAATTATATCAATTGTAAATTATAACTACTTTACATTTTTACCCTTCTATATTGGTATTAATTTTGATTTTAACTCTAACAAGTTGATGGTCCAACTGTATACAGTTTATTCTGATATGACTCCAACATCTATCATTAACCATTTTTTTCTGTTAGAATATGATAAATTTAATTTTTGTGATCCTATTCAATATCAGATCATATTATACCATTTAGCACAATCCAACTCTATTCTCAAAGAGAATATTCACAATACATGAATAGATAGATGGGGTAGTGGATAGAGCACTGCCCTTGGAATCAGGAAGACCTCAGGCCATATTCTGCCTCTGACACTTACTAGCAATGTGACTCTTGGCAAATCACTAACTTCTCTCAGACTCAGTTTTCTCATCTGCAAGATGGAGATAATAATAGTACCTATCTCAAGGTTGTTGTGAGGAACAAGTGAGATGTTATATGTAAAATGTTCTGCAACTCTAAAAATACTATGTAAATATTAACAGCTGTTATTAACTATTATATAGGCATGAGACTTCAGTATGGTCTATAAGCCCTGGGTCTTTCTTTATCCTAACTCTTCAATTATATTTTCCTAAATATTTTTGTCATTCTTTCCCATTATTTCCACCTTTGTGTTGAAGTCATTGCTATTGAAATTTATGCTAATTTAATTTGGAGAGTCTTTTGGAGTCCTTCATAAAATTTTCTTGCCACTTCTACCTCTACCATAAATGGCACACAAACTGCAATGACTTTAATGGTCATCTTTTTCTAAATGCTTATCATGAGTTATGTAATACAAGATGAATGAGTGGCACATGAAATTATACTCTTATTCAGAGGCAGCTAGGTAGCTCAGTGGATAGAGTGCTGGGCCTGGAGTCAGGAAGACCTGAGTTCAAATACAGCCTTTGACACTAGTTGTGTAAACCTGGGTAAGTCACTTAACCTCTGTTTGTCTCAGTTTCCTCAATTATAAAATGGGGATAATAGCACCTACTTTGCATGGTGGCAACTAGGTGCCACAGTGGATAGAGTGCCAAGCTTGGGGTCAGGACTCTTTTTCCTGAGTTCAAATTTGGCCTCAGACCCTTAACTAGCTATGTGAACCTGGGTAAGTCACTTAACCCTGTTTGCCTCAGTTTCCTCATCTACAAAATGACCTGGAGAAGGAAATAGCTAGTTTTGTTCTTTCTACTCAACTGAGTTTCTCCTCTAAAGAACAGGAGACCTCAGGTGGAGTCCAGGATTGTATGGATGGTCAGAAGGAGGAGGCGAGAATAATGGCTCTGATTTCAGTCAGCATGTGAAGGGATGATGTAATATGTTGGTCTCCTTTCTGACTAGCTTTGTGGAACTGCTTTTTCAGTCCCGACACAGACATTATGGACCCCACAGGGGCAGATGGCGCCCTGACCCTCCTGGAGCAGGGGGCCGCCGAGGATAGGGGAGCCGGGGAGGGGGATTTTATGGTACCAGGAGCAGAGCAGAGGCCCAGACCAGTGGCCTGGCTGCTCTTGGGGCGGGGTGCCCCCCCCCCCCCCTATCACTGCCTAGTCCACACACTCTCACTCCCTATGGAGAAGGAAATAGCAAACCTCTCCCTTCCCAAGAAAACCCCCAAACAGGGTCATGTAGAGTCAGACACGAATGAAAAACGACTGAACAGCAACAAATGAGAAAATATTTATAAAGTACTTAGCACAGCGCCTGGCATGTAGTGCGTGCTATATACATGCTTATTACCCTCCTTTCATTGTCTTTGGATCTCTGATAAAACAAGAAACTCTAACTTTGCCAACTTTACTTACCTCTTCAAGGAAAATCCATACACCGAGCTGTGAGCTCCTGTCTTCTAGTTTCACTTAGAGCCAGAATGAAAAGTTCTCCCTGAACTCTGAATGACAAATACCATTCAGTTCCTAACCTAGCATGTTCACACCTTGATGTGACAGCAACCTCCCATTACAGAGCAACAGTAAAACTAGTGCTTGTAGTTTCAAAACTCTATTATTCTAGGGGCAGCTAGGTGGCTCAGTGAGTAGAGCACCAGCCCTGGAGTCAGGAGGACCTGAGTTCAAATCGGACCTCAGACACTTGACACAAAAACTGGCCATGTGACCTTAGGCAAGTCACTTAACCCCAATTGCCCTCCAAAAAACAAAAGAATTTATAAAAACTCTATTATTTTTAATTCTAAAAACTGGACGATGATTAGCCCCTTCTGCTCGCTTTTCTCTTGCTGTACCACTATCACTGCAGGCTGCACAAGACTCAAGGCTCTGATCCACTTTGTATTTTCCTTTATTTCATGGGTTCTAATGACCAGAGAATTACCGGCTGCTAAGCTTCTATCAATGCTGCCTGCCCAATATTGCACTAATTTTTTTCTCTCCACAGCTGTTTAATAGGGCTGGCTCAGTTGGAGTTTCCGGGCCTTAGTCACATGAATTATTGCTTAATCACATCTTTTCTTTTTATGCAGCTGATTTTTTAAAAACTCAGATTCACAACTTTACATTTATCCCTGTGAAATTCAGTTTTGGTAAAGTTCTTGCTGTTGTTCATTTGGGTCTGACTCTTCAAGACCCCATTTGTGGTTTTCTTGGCAAAGATACTGGAGAGATTTGCCTTTTTCTTTTCCAGCTTATTTTATAGATGAGGAAACTGAGGCAAACGGGGTTAAGCTGTGAAGGACCTAGAATATGAGTCTAAGGTGTTCGTGGGACATTGGAGGTGGGTAACATAATAAAAGTAATTTTTCAGTAAGAATAGTCATTAATATGTGAGATAAACTGGAAGATATAGAAACTGGAGAAGTGCTTTTTTTCCAGAATCTATCTCTTACCAGGGGACCTCTCCCTGAAAGAGTCTGAACCTGAAAGTCTTCTTTCAAAGTCAAAACCAGAAGCAAGAGCTCTTCTCTCCCAAGTTCTCACCAGCTTTTCCCTGAAGAAGGCACAGAGAATGAGTAATCCTTCCCTCATGAGGAGAGTCTTATGCAAATGACTGGGTTTGAGTCGTGGGTTACAACAGTAACTTAAGCTTGAAGGGGCAGGCTTGAATTGGCAGCAGGAGGTGGCTAGAGGATTGTCCGAAAGTCATTTCCCCTATTCCTAGATGGTTCCTTCCAGCACATCTTCTATTTCCTCCCATTCTTATCTGCTCTCCTTAGAACACTTTCTCCACCTTTCCACCACTTTTGTTTAAAAAAAAAATTTGTGCTTTCCTTGTGTTCTGGATTACTTGTTCTACTCCAACACCTCAGCAAGACTTTCCATTACTGTTTTTCACTGTTTTTTTTTTCTTCCATCCTATTTGCATTCTGTAGTAGAAAAAAGGGGGGGAGGTCATATTTAAGAACTAAATCCATTTACTTCTCATAATCATTATTTTCAGATTTGCTCTTCTGTTACTACTATAGTATTTTCCTTTCTTCTGGAACATGGAATAAATGACATTTATATTTTAGCTTATTTTCAGAGAGAAGGCACTAGTCTTATTAAATATATCCTAAGGGAAAACTTTATCTTTAAAGAAAGATCAAACTTGTGAATGATAATGGAGAAAAGTAGGGATGATCTTTGGAACTCTGTGTTGGGAGAGGGCTAGAGCACCAGGGCCCCTTAGTAAAGCAAATTTAGTAAGGCAAAATTTGGAACAAGTAGTCACTTGCAAGGGATTCCTCTCTGTTTTCCTCGCTGAAAGTTCACAAAGGCAATGAATTTGAAATACAGTCAAGACCTTGTGAAACATCACAATTCTAATAGGAGAGAGAAGCTATGAATGTAAAATGTGATAGGTACCTCTGTGTTTCTACTCTCCCAGCTCAACATGTCTTCTTTTAATTAATTTTTCTTAAAGCTTTGATGAGGTATGGGCTCTGGGAGCCCCCTTGAACTCTGATTAAATCATCTCATTTGATGAAGCATTTGCATGAGGCAATAAGCCTTACATTGTGGCTGGGCCCAGACCTCTAGCCTAGTTACTAACTACTAACTCTAGCCTAGTTACTGGCTTAGCCCTCCATTGTTCATCTACTTCCCACCCTTGAGCCTATCAAAATATCAATCCACCCTTGAACTAGCCTAGTCCACCATTGTCTGTAGTCTCCAGGTAGCCTCCTACAACTTCCCACCCTTAATCATTGACCCTCCCCAAACTCCCCCTCTAGACCACCTCTAGATTCCTCCCACAACCTTCAGTATATAAGACCCCATCTGGTCTCCGTGTGTGTGAGAGCACCATAGAATGACCTAGCACAGGCTTACTCTGTGTCTAATACAAGCAAACTTTTAATAAACTTTACTTTTCTTTGGCTGAGAAGACTTGAGTCGAATTCATTTGGCAGGACCTGGCGTGTTGGTATTTTGGGGTCTCCAGAGCAACCCTAACCCTCTCTATGGGTAACCTCCTCATAATGACAGAGTTACTATGTAAAGGGACACCTTTCCCCAACACTCAGGTGACAAGGAAATGCTTTATGATTCCTGTAGCTTTGGGTCTTCTCCCTGTGGCCCTTGGCAGTAAGTCCAGTTGCATGACACCAGTTACTCCTCCCCAGACCCACGGCAGAGACAATGACGTTGCTTTTGACAGAGACAATGATGTTGCTTTTCTTGTGACTGTAGATCTGCATGATCCAGGGTGGGTCTCTGAGAGATATGTCACATCTCAGGGACTGCCTGAGACTCTGCAAACTACAAGGCTCACCATCTTGCACTGGGAAAACCCAAGGGAATAGCAGTAGCAGATGTAGCAACTTCAGACCATAGGGAGAACTTGACCTCATTATGAACTTTCCTTCTTGACTACTCTGGCTAAAGGACAAGAAGTGAGGCTACACATAGCAAAGGGATATGGAATAACCACTGATTCTATAAAAATTACACCTATATAAACACTTGGAACCCACAAAAATTACCTTATAGACTTGCATGTTGGACTTTTCAGCATCTTCTGGGTTCCACTGAATTCTGAATTCCTGACTTCTAGGGAGTAATGCTGCCAAAGCTTAAAGGGATGTTTGCTCCTAACTTCTCTGACTCTTTCCTTTGGGTGTGAGTGGGGTACACTCTCTCTCTGCACCCTCTGTGAAGACGAGAGACTATATCAAAACCAGAGACAGATTTTTGTAAGACAGGACAGACTTGAGTCCTGAGTTTCCTAAGAAATTATACAACCTAGGGCCCTTCCCCCCCCCCCATTCCCTTGCTGTCAATCAGCCTTAAGCCCTTCAGGAATTTTAGGAATCTCTTAGAGCCCTTCTCCCTTCTTCACTTTGGTGTTTGCCAAATAAGGATAGGTACTTTTCGACTGTCTATCCCTTATTTCCTTGTTCCTTATCAGTGGAGGAGATTTTGGGCCCAGACTGTAAGCCTGCCTCCTAGCCACTGAGAGATATCTGTGGGCTTCTTTGTTCCTTATCACTGGAGATTTCGAGCTCTGATTGTAAGCCCACCTCCCAGTCAATGGGAGAAGAGACAGAGGTGGGAGGGTATAAATTCTTCTTCCATCTTCTATAACATGCCTCACTGTGCTGGTTCATACTGGTAGAAGGGACACCCTCTTCTTGTGAGAACTGAATAAAACTTCCTGTTCTTTCCTCAAGATACTTCTGACTTTTAAGTTTTTTTGGGGGGGTAGGGGATTTTGGGGGTCTCCATACCCCACACAGGTGCAAAGAGGAAGAACTTCCCAGAAATAATCCAAGGACCAAGTCTGACCTCTAAGGATGCCAGGATAGGGATCAGTTACCATCCCCTTCTTGCAAGAGACATAGAGGCCACTTCATCTATCCCAGGGTTTTAAACCAGGGATCCATAGATAGATTTCAGGAAGCCCATGAATTTGCTTTTTAAATTATTTCAAATAACAATTTTGATATAATTGGTATCCTCTATCTTCCTAAGAATTTTATATACTTTTATATATTTTATATACTTTAAAACATTATTCTGAGAAGGGGTGCATAGAACATCACCAGATTACCAAAGGGGCCCATGACATAGAAAAAAGGTAAGAACCTCTATTCTAAACCTTTCCCAGGAAAATGCCACTAACTCCTCTTCAGAAGGGCCTAAGGAATAGAGAGGCAAAGTCTGTTCCTTACTATAGTGCCACATGAGACTCTCCAGGAAGCCCTGACCTCACTCATTAGACATCTTCTAAGCACTAGACATAGAAGGAAAGGAGAATGAAATGTAACAGATATCATGGATTGAATATATCCCCAGAAAATGAAGTGCTTTTTAATCTTTCTTCCATTTTCCCTTATAAATTTTTTCTTTGCCAAACCCTTCATATTGGAAGAAAGAAATGTAGAAGGAGAGGAAAGAAGGGAATAAAAGAAAGAAAAACAATTTTGGAATATAAAGAGTTTGAGGGCAAAGGAGGAGTTGAAGGGAAGACCACATGGGGGAGAGAAAGAAGACAAGCAGGAAGGGTATTGAAACTAACATTTATGCCACTCTCATCTCCATTAAATAAGATCATGCATGACACTTTCTCATTCTAAAATAATATTCACTGAAAAGGTGGAAAATAAGAGAAGACTAGGGAAGGAGAGCCGGCAGCAATGGAAATGCATTGCAGTGAGGGGTCAAGGGCCAAGATTACCACTCTTGCTTTGTGCCAAAGTTTGGCCTAGACAAGATGGGTTTTTGGTTGGCCAATAAAAAGAGTTGTTTTCCTTGCTCAAGAAAGATATCCAGAAATTAGGAGAAGGGTAACCTTTTATTTGGAACCATACTCCTTAGTCATCCTGACCTCAAGGCTGTTACCTGGAGATAATAGAATGGTTTGTGTTTGGAGTTATCAGTCATTTTTCTGTTTCCTTGGAACAGTCCAGTTAAGCAAAGTAAAATGGTTATTTTCCAGAGAGTCTTTTCTCCTGATAAAGGAGTTCTCAAGAATCAGAGAGAAGAAATAGCTCTTTGCTAAACTGGACCTGCAGACATGAGTCTCATCCCTATTCCTTCAATAGAAGCCTTCAATAGTACCTTCAACCCCACTTACAACTCAGGAATAAAGACAAGCACATAGACTAAATCCTCAGACACAAAGAGGTACTGTAATCATCTTTATTAGCAAATTTCTCTAGTTCTTAACTCAGACATATTCCACCTCACATCATATTTCACATCAGTTTTCTTCTCTCCATTCATACAGCTATGAGCCAAATTCAGGTCTTTGCTTGGGCTACTGTAGTGGCCTCCAAATTGGACTCCAGGCCCTCTCTCCTCCAGTTCATCCTACTCACAGCTGCCAAATTGATATCGCTAAAGTACAACATTCCCCTTCACACACACCCCCACACACACACACACCTGCCTCTAGGATAAGATACAAACTTCTTTGCTTGGCACTGAAAGCTCGTTACAATTCTGGGTCTACTCTCTCCTTGCTGACATTTCACACTTCTTCCTGTGTATGGACTCGCTATTCAGCCATACTGGGCTCTCTGTTTCCTGTCTGCACCATTCCATCTCCTCTCTCCACAAGTCACCCAGGCTGTCCCCAGCCATGTTCTTTTTCCTCACCTCTTCTTGGGGAATCCCTCATTCCCTTCATTCTCCATGAGGCCTTTTCTGATCCCTCCAGGAGCCAGGGCTCTCCTTCTGAAACTGCTTTGTATTTACTTTGTATTATCTTCTTTGACATAACATGTCCAAATTCAGAGGGTGACCTCTTGGCAGATAGGTAATAGACTAGGGATGCAGAATAAGATATATATTTTTAGGCATAAGCCATGTATTGATTGGTTTTCCTTGGCTATATTTATTAGGAAGGACTTCTACTTGAGGGCAAAAAAGAGTCTGTGGGTAGCAATAATGAGGCAAAAGAAAAAAAGAAAGAAGAGGGTGTCAATGAAACGTTAAAAAACGCACAGATAAGATCAGAAGGAAGTTCAGAAGGACACTATGTTAAATTTAATATATATTTAAAACCAGACTCTACAACAGAAGTGCATAGTTTTGTATACAATTATCTTTTCTGTGTTTCTCAGTATACTGAAATGTTCATATTTGTTAATGTTGCTAAAATAAATAACAAAGAAATTTTTTAAAAGAAGTGATAAAAATGTAGAGGGTAAAAATTTTAATGTGTGTTTTTTTCAGCAGAGTAGCAGAAGTTGAAAGGAACATGATTCTGAAATTGGTATGTTGGTCAGGGCTTTCTTCTTTGGTGATTTTCCTACTAGATCTCCTCGGATGATGATGAAAGAGCCAGGAAGAAGAGGTTTAGAGTCTGAATATCTGTGGAACAATAGACTAGGCCTATTCCATCCCTCTCTCTTTCCAATAAAAAAATTCTCAGCTAGTTTCACTCCATCCCAATCCTTTCCAGGGCTCTTTCTCTCAGTTCCTTCCAGAAGGACCAATCTCTCTTCCTCCCTTTACAGTTTCCCCCAGTGAGAGTTAGTTATTCCAGTGGTACAATTCCTACCATGTGATTTGCCAAGGCCTGTACTTTATATTTCTGTTTTGGTTTGTTCATAGACCTTAATGCAGTTCTGAGCACTTCAAAGTTCTGAATGATCTGTCAAATGAGTGTGTGGACATCTGGCAGAAAGGAGAGGGCTGTTCTTGGAGTGGACCAAGCAAATTCATTTATTCATTCAACCAACAACCATGTTACATGCTAGATACAGTGCTAGGCAGTAGGGATGCAAAGACAGAAAATATAATAAACAGTTTCTGTCTTCAAGGAACTCTACAGGCCACTCTACTGGAGTTGGGGACTGTGCCATGATTCCTTCATATATCAGAACAGCTTAACTTCCTGGGAGTGAACAATGGGGCTAAAATCCCTGTGAGAGGTAATATTTTGTTGGGCAGATATGCTCTAGGAGGAGAGAAGGAAATGTTCTACATTTCCTTAGAACTTACCTTAGATCTGGCTTTTATGCTGCAATAAGCCATTCCCTTCTCTTTGGTGCTCTCCTTTTGAGGACAGGCAGAATCCTGAAAAGGTAAAACTGGACTGGGAAGAAAGGAACCATGAGGGAAACCATTCTGCCTTGTAGATTCCAGACTCATCAGGCTCAACCCCATGATACTAGTTGGAAATCATCACCATATTCTTTTTTTTTTTTGGAGGGGGGAAGGCAAGGCAATTGGTGTTAAATGACTTGCCCAAAGTCACACAGTAAGTATGTCAAGTGTCTGAGGCCAGATTTGAACTCAGGTCCTCCTGACTCCAGGACCAGTGCTCTATTCACTGCACCACATCAGCATATTCTTAAGGAACATGGTGATGACACCTAACTGGTGTCCAAAGTTAGTTTACAAGCAGCCCTACCCTTTTCCAGGGATAGAAAAAAAAGCCCAAGGATGAGGTTTTCTTCATTTGATACTCTGTCCCTGTGGTCCTAGCAAGTCCTAGGAGATAGAAGTATATCCAGTCTGAAATTTAGGACATAGTTGCTTGAATTTGCAACTGTCCTCATGTATAATATGGGGTAAGAGATATAATCTTTCTCAGGTGCACTTATTTAATGAAAAAAAAATTCTATTCCCTGTCCAAGCAAGCTGCTGTGGTCCCCAGAGAAAATAGCTTTATGAGACATTCAGCAACCACACAATTCATAGCCAAGCTCCTATACAAAGCCTTCTACTTTCATTGCCTCTGCTTCCTTGCCTCACATTCTCTTCTCAAGCACTTGCAATATGAATTTGGTCCCACCACTTGACTTATACTGATCTCCCCAAGGTTTCTAATAATCCTTAAATTGCTAAATTCAGTGGCCTCTTCTCATTCTCCATTTTTGTGATCACAGAAGCATCTACTACCTTCTTATTTTGGGCATTCTATTCAGCTTTGATCTTTTTAACACTGTTCTCTCCTGGTTCAGTTCAATTCCATTCAAAACCTATCTATTCAATCAACAAGAATTTATTAATCACCTTATATGTATCAGTCACTATTCTATGTGGTAGGAATACAAAGACAAAATTAAAACAGTCCTTGCTTTCAAGAAGCTGACTTTCTATCATGGGGAGACAACAGGTATACATATAAATATATGCAAAATAAGAAAGTACAAAATAAATACCTAAAGAAAAAAGCTGGGGAAGGGGAGGCACTTATTAGCAGCTAAGCAGATCAGGAAAAACCTCAGTTAGGAGCTGGCACTTGACCTGAGCTTTGAAGTAAACTCAGGGTTTGAAGAGGAAGGGATGGGGAGGGAACCCATTCTAGGCATCAGAGACAGTGTGTGCAAAAATAGAGATATGAGATAGCATTTCCCGTGTGGGAAAAAGGCCAATTTGGCTGGACCAAAGAGTGCATGAAGGAGAGTAAAATAGAATAAGACTGGAAAGGTGGGCTTGATTCAGGTTGTAAAAGGATTTAAAAGTCACATTTTTTGTTGTTTTTCAGTTATTTTTCAGTCACGTCCAACTCTTTGTGACCCCATTTGGGGTTTTCTCTGCAAAGATACTGGAATGGTTTGTCATTTCCTTCTCCAGCTCATTTGAAGACGAGGAAACCAAGACTATGTATACATGTTGTCTCCCATGATAGGGTTAAGTGACTTGCCCGGGGTCACATACTTAGTAATTGTCCTAGGCCAGATTTGAACTCAGATTTTCCTGACTACAAGTCCAGCTCTCTTTCCTCTCTATACTGTGCTTGGTCCCTGTAATGTTAAGGGAATTTGAAGATCTTCCCTGCCCCTTAATAAGCCCATGTGACCTGCTTTGAGCTTTGTC
>NW_027185754.1:21801642-21856122 GCF_028583685.1 Petaurus breviceps papuanus | reverse complement strand
TATTAAAGAGACTATATCCACTACCCCATGTGGCTACCTCAAAGACAGGGAGGGAAGCTCTAGGGTGCTAGTCCTAGAGGGGATGGTAGGGTCAAATGAAGATTTGTGAGGACAGAGGAGACTTGAGAGGGTTCATAGGTAGTAAGGAATGAATCAATACATAGAGACTGAAAATTAGAGAGGTGGGAAGGATTATCACAGGCAATCTTCCAGAGGAGATGGGATGAAGGGTTCAAGAAGGGGAGCTGGCCTAGGCAAAAAGAAAGTCTATCTCTTCATCAGTGACTAGAGAAAGGAGGAGCCTGGGGGGATGAAATATCAAGGGTGTTAAGACATCTTGGAATAGAGAGAGAATACAGCAAATGTCCTCTATTTTCTCAGTAAAATAGCAGGTGAAGTGTTCTGCTGAAATTATGGTAGCTTGAGAAGAAAAGGTTTGGAACAGACATTATGGGAAGGGAGATAGTATATCAACTAATAAAGTGAATTACCACTCCAGGGTCTCTGCCAAGAAAACCCAGGGGTCATGAAAAGTTGGGCATGACTGAAACAACAACAAATATATTTATTAAGTACCTATAAAGTGTAAGGTACAGAAGAAAGGTTAAGAATAGGGACTGGACCTGTAATTTCATTCGTATAAAGAACTTTCCAGGTAAGGAAGTTCCTTCTACCAGTGGAAGGAGACATGTCTCAGCAATTTATGGTCTTAGAGAGACCTAAAGCTGAGGTGTCAAACAAGCAAACCTTGTGCAACCCACAAGACTTCCAAGTGTGGCCAGAATCAGATTTTAAAATAGTGCCCAGTGGTGGCTAGGTGGCACAGTGAATAGAGCACTGGCCCTGGAGTCAGGAGGACCTGAGTTCAAATCCACCCTCACACAACACACAAAAAAACTAGCCGTGTGACCTTTGGCAAGTCACTTAACCCCAATCGCCCTACCTTCCCCCTCCGAAAAGCAAAAAAAAAAAAATAGTGCCTATTTGATTTTCATGTGTTGAGATATTAATTTAAAATATATATATATATACAAACATGTGGTTTTCTAAGTCAATATGCAGCCCAAAGCGTTCCTTATGTATGGGCTAGTGGCCACCATTTCTATTTGAGTTTGACACCACAGGTCTAAGGTACTGAGAGTTAAAGTGACCTGTTCAGGGTTCCAAAGTTGGTAAGTGTTAGAAGCAGAACTTAAAGCTGGGTTGTTCTACCTTTGAGACTGTCTCTGTGTTTACTATGCCAACCTGACTCTTAAGCACTAGTTATTGATACATTAGAAGGATGTGTTGAATTGTCCAGCAGTGAGAAGTCCATTCTACTTCCTTTCAATTCTATCTCTTACTAGAGTCCACAGAGAGTCATTGGTTTAGTTTCAACTCTTTGCTTCACCCCTTTGTTTACATTGGCTTTCCTAGTGCTATCATGGGGCAGAGAATAATAGTAAATGTATGTTCTTGAAACTAAGTGTTTTAGAACAGGTTTGAAGGCATTCATCCAATTCCCCAAAAATTATTCTCCCTAATGACATGCTATAGTATTCCAACATTTTTTGCTAATGTTTTGAGTTTCTCACTGGGCAAACAACCCCAACTTCTTCTTTAGTAAGCATAAGGAATAAGGAAAATGTAATCTAGCCCACCATTTAGCTACAACCGAAAATGTTCGTTATCCCAATACAATGCTTTCTTGAAATAATTTCTATCTTCAACAGTAACAGTAACAGAGAGAGTTTTATCTACCAATTTAGAGACTTTCTGGAAAAAGTAAAAGAATCCACAATTATCTCTACACCAAGGCAGGGCTTTGGAGAATTTTAGTGGAGGGCTAATATTTCCCAAATTAACTTACAATTTAGTGTAATATTAACAAAAATACTTTGTAGAATCAAATCAAATAAAAAGTATATATTTAGAAAAACATTACCTAGGTAGCACAGCGAGTAAGAGCATTGGCTCCAGTGTCAGGATGACCTGGAGATCGAAACCCAGGCTCAGACACTTAGCACCCACCCAGAAACACCTGGCCATGTAACCTTGAGCAAGTTACTTAACCCTGATTGCTTAAAAAATAAAACATTACCTAAAAAGGCCAAAATTCAATGTCGGTGGAGTTATGGGGAAATAGACTCTCCATTGCATCACTAATGGAATTGGAAACTGATACAAACTTTTTACTAAGCCATTTGTGATACAGAATACTCTTATTGTGTATTGCATAAAAGGATTATATTCTGATCTAATAGATCAACTGTGAGGGCTATATCCTAAGAATATTGTTAAAAAGAGGAAAAAACTTCATACAAAAATAGTCATAACTGCTTCCCTTGTCATAGTGAAGACCTGAAATTCATGTATAGTCTAACAATAGAAAATGGTGAACATACTGGAGTATATCAGTATATCAAATATTATTGCTTCATTAACATAAAAATATGAGAATTACAGGGTGGCTAGATGGCTCAGTGAATAGAGCACCAGCCCTGGAGTCAGGAGGACCTGAGTTCAAAATAGGCCTCAGACACGTAACACAAAAAAAAAAAAATTGCCATGTGACCTTGGGCAAGTCACTTAACCCCAATTGCCCTACCTTCCCCCTACAAAAAGAAAAAAATATGTGAGAATTACAAAGAAATATGGAAAGTGATACAAAGCCAAGACACTAGAATGAGAACAACACACACTTTTTAAGTACAGAAATAGAAAAGAAATCAGATGTTAGTGCTGGGGCCGTATGTAATGTTAATGGGAGTTGAAGATCTTCTCTACCCATTAATAGACCTCACATAGAGCTCAACAAGAGAAGCTTGATTAGGGAAGGCTTGTTTTTCAGGAAGACCTATTCCTTTTGTTACTTTGTAATTAGGCAGTGGGTCAGCAGGGTTGTGATGCCCTCTGGCTCTGAAGAAAGGTATGGTTTTGCTCAAAAGCCTCACTCATTGGAAGAATATTCAGGTGATTTGGCCAGACAAGACTCTGAATAGCCATTAAGGAGACCACCCCCCTCCCCTTAGAAAACCCACGTGTTGGTGCTTCTCTCTCTGGTAACTATGTATGTACAGCTTTGGTCAGACACAGAAAGTAAGCTGTTGTTATTTTGTTAAAGTTTATAATTTTTTCTTTCAAAATATTGAATATTGCATGGTTTTGTTTGTAGTTGTTGAGATATGATTAAGTTTATAATTTTTTAAGACATTTAAATTACCCAATTCTGCAACTTTGACAAGGATCAGCATGTCCCAAGATACCAGCTGTGGTGGTAGTTATGGGACTAGGTATAATGGAAATTGTGAATAGTTAAGAGCCCAGAACAAACCAGATAAAGTGTAGGGTAAGAGACTGGACTGTGCAACAGAAGGGTATTTCAGTTAGCTACAAATGTTCATTTCCCATCTGAACCATTCTCTCATATAGCTCATGACTCTCAAATATTTGATTTCAATTCTCCGTAATCATCCTGATTCCTTCCTGTTTTCTGGATATGGCAACTTCACCTATGTCCTGATTACTGGAGAGGCAGCATGGAGGAGCTTATGGAGCACTGGATTTGGAGTAAGAAAGATCCAGGTTCAAAACCAGCCTCAGGCACTTACTAATGAGTTGTGTTACCCTGGGCAAGTCAATTAACATCTATTTACTTCAATTTCCTCATTTGTAAAATTATGGGACTGTATTCTGTTCTAAATCTATGATTCTGTGGTCCCTGGCAGGATGGGCAAGAATTTCCCTAGCACCAGTTATCCCAGGGCCTGCTCCTTTCTGTCAGACACTAAGATCTGAAATCTAAAAGTGGCCCTAGGTAACTGTCTTTTCAAATATTTGAAGGATTATCACATGGAAGAAGAATTAGATTTATTTATTCTGCTCAGCCCCAGAAGGCAGAACTAGACCAGTGAGTAGAAGCTTTAAAAGAAAAATATAGACTTGATATAAAGAAAAACCTCTAAGAATTATAGCTATACAAATGAGAATGAGCTATCTTGGTCGAGCTGAAATGACGATCTGTAAAAAGGCCTTAGGTCAGGCATCTTTCTTTAACTTCATCACTTTTGTCTTATTGAGAAACTGGGGCCTTGAGTCTCTGAGGCAAAATACAGAAAATCCTCCTTTGATAAGTGGTTATAGACTCTATTCAGGGCCATTGTGGGCAGAAACTGGGAAGAGTAAGCAAGAGGGTTCATGAGGATATGGATTTCAAATCTTTGCTTCTTGTTCCTACATCTGTTAATGCTGCCCATTTGTCCTGTATGAATGGGAGAAAAGCTCTATAGATTATAATAAAGAGGAAAATCAAAATTTAACTTCCAAAAGTGTTGCTACAATGGGAAGAGTATTTGAAGAAGGGTGGAGCTACCAACATACCCAGTAGTCAGTGTGGAGGACAAATATGGAGACCACATTATCAAAATGGGTTGAGGAAGGCCGAACAGTGAAATAAATGGCAAAGATGGCATAGAATCATTGAAAGAATTGCTTATGTTTGCCTATTATATACCTCAGCTCTGAGCTGCTTCTTCTTTTCACTTATTTGGTTTTTGCTTCCTATTTTTCCATGTGCCTGACCCAAGACTAGTAAAGAGCTCAGGTGATTTACTCCAATGCATCTCTCCTTCTCTCTCCGATAATCTCTTCTTGAAATAGGTCATCTAGGTTTTGCTGAAAGAACTCAAGAGAAGGGGAAATAACTACCTCCCAAGATAGCCCGCTGTATTTGTATGTGGCCATAATTCTTGGACCCTTTTCTTTATATTCAGCCTATATTTATCTTTCTTAATCTTCTATTCATTTTTCTAGCCCTGTCTTCTTGGGTCAAACAGAATAAATCTAATTCTTCTTCCATGTGACAACCTTTCAAATATTTGCAAAGACACCCTAGACCCCCTTTAGTCTTCTCATCTCCAGGCTAAATATCTCCAGCTCCTTCACTTGATCCCCACAGGTCATGAACTTGAGGCTTTTATTTTTTATGGAGAGGGGAAGGCAAGGCAATTGATTGGGGTTAAGTGGCTTGCCCAAGGTCACATAGCTAGTTAAGTGTCAGAAGCCAAATTTGAACTCAGGTCCTTCTGACTTAAGGGCCGACTCGCTATTCATTGTGCCACTTAGCTGCCCCTTGAGACCCTTTTCTCTCATGGTTACCTTCCTCTGGGTCATTTTTCAGTTTATAAATGTCTGTCCTAAAATGTGGTTCTTGGAACTGACTACGTGTGGTCTGAACAAGGCAGAGTCCAGTAGGACTCTCACTAGGATTATTCCTGGACACTCTCTACTCCTTCCAAGGTGCCCTACAATCTTATTAACTCTTTTGGCTCTCATATTGCACAGCTGATTCAATAACTTTGTGGTCTACTAAAAACCACATAGCCCCACCTTGTAACTGTGAAGTTAATTCTTTTTAACCCAAGTAACCATCTTTACATTTGTCCCTCTTAAATGTGATCTTCTTTGATTTGGTCCAACATTCTAGCCAGCCAAAAATTTTAAGATAACATACAATCATTAATGACTAACTCTTTGGATCTGGTCATCATTCAACCTTTCCAAATCTACCTAATTATACTATCTAGCCCACATCTGTCCTTCCTTCTCACTAGAATAGCATGAGAGGGTTCATTAAATGCTTTGTTAAAATCTAGGTAAACTCTAACTATAGCAATCCCTTGATTTACCAGTTTAGTAACCCTGTCAAAAAAAAAAACTAAGATTATGACCTTTTCTTAATGAAGTAATTCTGGCTCTTTGTGGCAATCTCTTCCTTTTCTTTATACCAACCATTCATAAACATAAACAGAAATATAATAAACAACGTTACATGATAAATGCTTAAGAGAGTCATAAAATAAAATGAAGATGGAGAGTAGTGAGTACAGTCTTACTAGGGCATGGGCTGCATGGAGAAGAATTATACAAGATAAGGCTAGAGAGGCTTCCCATCCCTTTACAGAAGACTGAAAGCTAAGCAAAGGAGTCTGACCTTTATTTGAGGTAACATGGAGCTTCTGAAGCTTTTTAAGCAGAGCAATGCATGTTTCAGAAAGATTATTTTTTTGTGTAATAGTATAAAAGATGAATTGAATAAAGATGAGAAGACTGACTAATTTTATAATACCACATAAGTGGTAGGAAGAACTTGAAGGAAGATGAGGAGATTGGTAATAGAGAAGAAGAGATGGATTTGAAATATGTTTCATAGGTGGGAGAGGTAGAGGTGAGGAAGGAGAGTATTCCAGGCATGGGGATAGTCTAACATGATTTCTTCCTTCCTTTCTCTCTTTTTTTTTTCAGAGGGGGTCAGGCAGGGCAGTTGGGGTTAAGTGACTTGCCCAAGACCACACAGCTAGTAAGTGTTAATTAAGTGTCTGAGGCCAGATTTGAACTCAGGTCCTCCTGACTCCAGGGCTGGTGCTCTATTCACTGTGCCACCTAGCCACCCCTGACATGATTTCTTGAGGCAGTTGGGTGTCATAGAGGATAGAGACTAGAGGCAGATTCTTCCTTAGATATTTACTAGTTTTGTGACCCTGCACAAGTTACTTAACCTCTCTGTACCTCAGTTTCTTCACCTATAAAGGGGAGAAGTTGGACTTGATATCTAAAGTTTCTTCCAGCTCTAAATTCTGTGATAGGACTTGGAAACTGATGGATATGAGAAGAATGAGAATCAAAGACAACAAACATAGGCAACTGGGGGAATATTGTTTGGAGAAAATAGTGACTAACCTGGGTCTGGAGCATGTTGAACTTCAGGAGGCAGTAGGATCTCCAGGAGGGGATGGCAACTGGGGGTGTGGTTCCAGAGCTTGTTTTACTTGTCATTCATCTTGACCTTTCTACAGCAATTGTCACTATTACCAGCCTCCTCCTCTCTCAGCTTTTGAAAAACCACCCCCTTCTGGTTTTCTCATAGATGTTCAATTATTACTTCTGTTTCCTTCATTGGTTCTGCATCTTCTTTTTAATCCTTTAAGATAGATGCTCTCCAAGGTTCAGCTCTCTGCCCTCTTTTTCTCTCTATCTATATTCCTTTAATTTGTTAAATCATCTATTCCTATAGTTTCAAATAATCATCACCATGCAGATGTCTTCCAAATCTATGCCTCCACCTTACCGACCAACTTAGATTTTAAAAAGAAATGTAAAGAATATGGAAGCAGGGCCAGGTAACAGAAGGTGAAAATCTGAGTGTGGCATGGTCTTGTAAAAATAGTGTCAGGATTGCTAACGCCCAGGATGAGTGGAGGCTGGCAACATAGGTGTCATCCTTCACTCCTTTCTTTCTCACCCCACTCCTATCCCCCAATATAATTTTTCAATCTTTTGCCAAGTCCTATTCTATCTTTGTAACATTTCTCACACATGCTCTCCTCTAACACTTTCATTACCCTGGTGCAGGGCCCTTATCACCTCATGCCTAGATTATTTCAATAGCCTTTCAGTTGCTCTTTCTGCCTCGAGTCTTTCCCCATTACATTCTATCTTCTTCTTAGCTATTAAAGCCATCTTCTTAAAGCATAGATTTAACCATGTCACTATGGGCTTATTAAATAAACTCCAATGACTTCCCTTCAAATATACAATCCCTTGTTTGGCTTTTAAAGCCCTTTATAACCGAGACCCTTCTTACCTTCCCTGTCTTCTCATGCTTTACTTCCCTTCACATGCTCTAGGGTCCAGTGTCGCTGGCCTCCTCTTTGCTGTTCCTTATGTATGACACCCCATTTCCCAGGTCTCTGCATTTTCCCTGGCTGTTCCCCATGCCTGGAATGCTCTCTCTCCTAACCTCCAACTCCTTAAGTAACAACTAAAATCCTCCCTTTTGTAAGAAGCCTTTCCCAGTGTCCCTTAATTGCTATCGCCTTCCCTCTGAGTTTACCTCCAATTTACTCTACATATGTTGTGTGTGCATATTGTTTGCATATTGTCTCCCCCGTTAGAACGTGAGCTCCTTGAGGGCAGGGACTCTTTTTTGCATTATTTGAACCCCAGTGCTTAGCACTGGGGATGGCACAAAGAAAATACTAAATAAATGCTTGTTAACTGACAATAAAAAGGTGTTTTTATAAAGTTATATTGGGAGGAAAAGGGGGATCAAAGAAAGGATAAGAACTTTGCTTGGGGGTGGATGGAACAATAACTGAAAAGAGAAAGAAGGCAGAGCTGCTTGATCTTTATTTTATTTATTTTCTTAGCAAAGAAGAGTAACTTTTACTGGAAATGACAGAAGAAAAATGACTAGTAGTAAGCTGATATCCAAAATAAATAAGATAAAAAGGAATGAACACCTAGCTTACCTTCATAAATTCAAGTCACCATGTTCAGGTGAATGACATCTTTGGGTCCTGAGAGAATTGGCTGAGGTGACTGCAGAACCACTGTCAGTGATATGAGAGATCATGGGAAACAAGAAAGAGACAAGATTGGAGAAAGGTACATGTTATTCTAATATTCAAAAAGAGAACAAGGGGTGGCTAGGTGGTGTAGTGAATAGAGTACCAGCCCTGGAGTCAGGAGGACCTGAGTTCAAATTCGGCCTCAGACACTTAACACAAAACTAGCCATGTGACCTTGGGCAAGTCACTTAACCCCAATTGTCCTTCCTTCCCCCTCCAAAAAAAAAGGCAAAAAAATAAAAATAAATGTTTAAAAAAAAGAGAACAAAAACTGGAAAATATAAACCAGTGAGCTTGACTTCAATTTCTGAGAAAATTCTGTAAAGGTTCAAGAAAGAATATTTGGTTGGATATTCAGAAGGGAAAGCAGTGATTTAAAAGCCAGCATGGCTTCATCAAGAGCATGCCAGACTAACTTTATGTCCTTTATTGACAAAATTTCTAGACTAATAGATGAGGGGAATGCTTCGTTTTCTTAGATTTTGGCAAATTTTGATAAAGTATCTCATACTATCTCATAATATTCTTTTGGAGAAGATGGGAAGATATGAATTAAGATGATAGCATAAGCAGATGGATTCATAATTGATTAAATGGTTGGAGTCAAAGAGTAGGGCTCCAACAGATTGGTATTAGAATAACAGGGTTATTCTCTGATACAGAAAGACAGAGGGATTTTTCTCTGATACAGAGACATTCACAAGAACTTCTGAAATAGTCAGAGAAACAGTTCTGATGCATAAAGATACCTATCTACACAATGATCTCTGACTCACAGGGTTCTTTTTCTGATATCTCTTCAGAGGGTTATTCATTGAGTTATCCAAGGAGACCTACCTATGCATATGGCTTTTTTCTGACACAAAGACATATGCTGGGGGTCTTCTGAGGTACACATAGCCACACATGCAAGGATCTTATGACAAAAAGCCCTCAATCCTATCACACTACTGTTTCTCTGGCACTGAGAGGCCCAAAGAGACAAACATCTAGTTCCCCATCCTAACTTCATAATATAAGGCATTGAATGTGCCTCTGGGCTCAGGAGGTGTCAGCTCCTCCACTCAGGCTTGAATATGCTCAGCAAGAACCTGAAACCTCAGTCTGATTGCTAAAGCCACCCACATAGAGAGTAGGAAAGGGAAGCTGAGGCCCCCCATATCGATAGTTAAGCACACCCTCACGCCAAAGCGACTCTTCAGCTCTTTATCCGTGTATGCGTATGTAACTTCTTGCATAGTTCCCTTCTCCTGACCGTCTCAACCAGACTTCCCTTGAATTCCTCGCCTCCTTTTTCTTCCCACCCACTCATCTGATCAGTCACTATAGAGGCGCCCAGATCAAGGCTAGAGAATAGTCGCGGGCGGGACGAGAGGCAGAATGGGAAGCACAGGATCAGGCAGAGCTTGAAGTTGCACAGGACGAGGAGGCCCGGAGAGTGCGAGGAACATGGCAGAACTAGAGGAGACGGTACCTTCGAAGGGGATAGTGATGGAAGGGCATGCGGGGCTAAGTGCGGAGGCCTAAGGAGAAGCTACCAGGAGGTAGGGGTGCGTGGGAAGGGAGAATCACAAAAGAAGGGCTGAGGATCTTGGGTGCGGATGGGAGGAGGTGCGAAAGGCACAGAGAAGGAACTTGGAGCAGCTCAGGAGTTGCGGAGGGAAGAGGTGCGGAGATGCGGTATGGACGTGATGGGCGCGGTATGGACGTGATGGGCGCGGTGCCACCGAAGAGAGGATCACTAAGGGGATGGCAGAGAAGTATTCGGGACAAAGCAGTGAGGAAGAGGAGAGGAGAGGGAAGACTTAGAGGGGGGCATGTGGAGCTTGGGGCATTCAGAAAGCGGGGCAGTGGACACGGAGCTATGCGGGGAGCAGCGTGAGGGACCCTGAGTTCGGGGCTGCACTTAACCACCGCGCGGAGAACTTGTCCAGAAGGGGATAAAGTTCTCGGACAAGTGATTACCGCGCCTGCGCAGATTGAGCCTCGCACTTGGAGGGGGGGGGGTGTCTTTCCGGGCTGATCTGTTTCCTACCTCTTAGACATTTCTATCTCTCAAGGCTCCCCAGGACATATTCCAGAGGCGCAGAGAGCCCGCAGAGGCTGCCAGCAGCCTGGCTCCAGGAACTAGCCGCCCCTGGAAGCAGTCGGTGAAATTCATTTTAGGGCCTCTGTCAAACACGGCTCAATCGAAAATAACTTATCAATAATATTGTCAATCAAAAATATTATCAATGATAATGAATTACATTTATATAGTGCGTATAGGATACAAAGCGCTTTCCCCACAATCATTAGGTAGGTACTGAAATATTATTATTCCCATTTAACAGACGAGGAAGCCAAGGATCAGGAAGATTAATTTCACTTAAAAATCGAAGAACCTCAAAGTCACGAGGGACCTCAGGGGTCAGCTGATCTAATGCAGGCTGAAAGAAAAACCCATCCTCTCTACAACTTCCTCATCAAGTGCTAGAGCCCAGATGTGTCGGGAGGTTTACTTTTTAAATTGCCCTTTATTTTACTTGGTTCTTGGACTGTAGGTTTGCATGTTCGTGGCATCTTTTTCTCTCTGTGAAGCCTACCATGGTGACCACGGGTGGCAGGAATCAGAGTTGAAGTTGTGAGATAAGCCTGAGAAAAAGCAAAAAGCAGGCAAACTCTCCACTCAGAAAGGTGGTGACAAAAAATAAAAATAAAAAACTCAGGGCCCTGTAATTGGAATAAGTATGCTTTAAATCCTTTTTAAAAATAAAATTTGGGTTTTTGTCAAATTATCAAGCTTTTTTTGTCTTTGCAACTTAGAATAAAAACAAAACTTTTGACAAATATTCATGGTCAACCAAAACAAATTTCTATATTGGCTATATCTGAAAATGTGTAAATTTTAAGTGAGTAGCTTTCTTCATCGTCATTCTTTTCCCTTTTCAGTGGAAGTGGAGTTAGTTAACTGATTTGCCCTGGGTTCAGTGTCTGAGATGGGATTTGAACTCAGGTTCTCCTCATTCCAGAGTTGTCCACCTAGCTGCCCCTTGCATCATCACTCTTAAGCTGTGGGGAGTCAACTTCTAACTCTGAATGACTTCATGAAAATCCTCTAATTGGCTGATGGATTGCAAGAATCTGATGACTTGTAAATAATTACTTCCTGCTCCCCTGTGATAGTAATGGCAATTAAAGATTCCCCTGTATTGGCTTGGTTTTCAAATTGATTGTGTTAAACCCCAGAGCTTGTTAATCCCACCTGTGGGATGGACTTGTTGATGTGAAAAGAGAGTCCTGAACTGGGAGGAGCTGGTGACATAGATTTGGAGAGACAAGAGAGAGGCAGAAGAACTTTTTGGAAGCAGCACCCACGTGGAGGCAGAGAGAGAGACTGAGAAGGATTGCTGGGGGCCACTTTGAATTGCCCTGGACTTTTGAGACCTGCCCCCTGAGCTGCCAAGGACTGAGGAGACATGGCTGTTTTGCTGGTACTTTGTCTGTTTTGATGTTGTTTTGCCAGATTTGTCCACTGGTGAAAGACTGTCCTGTTGTTGAGGAAGTCCTGGAACCTGGCTTTTGGTGAAGAAGCCCTGAGACTGTCCTGCAGACAGAGAGTGAATACTGTCCACTGGTGAAGGACAGTGCTGTTTTATTGCAGGGGTCTGGGAACCTTTCTGTTGGTTCAGAAGCCCTGAAGAAGGATTTTCTTGTTGTATGTTTACAGAAATCCTGGGAGAGGGTTTTGCTAATGTTTTCAGGGGTTCTAGGACTGTTCTACAGACAGAGGATGAATTAATGAAGGGACTGGCAATGTATCTTATGGCCTTGCTAAGCCTTGTCTCCCCAGGAACTAAGATTGCTGAGAACTTGCCTCCTGTCAAGATGAAGAAAAGACCTCCATTTGGGTATTAAGTGCTGTGCTTAAATTTGATGTTACTCTGGGGTAGATTCAACTGTGATCCAGGGGTGGGGAACTTTGGACCTTTTTGTGTTCTATGGTTGAACAAGTGAATAAACTTTACTTATGTTTGGAAACTAATCTCCATTTGAGAAGAGGGGCTTTGTGGTGGACTAAATGAAGGTAGAGCCTAGGGGTGGAGAAGTATTTAGAACAGGGACTTTGTAATTGATTGAATGATTAGAAGGTCCTGGGGTGGAGTAGAACTTGGAGATTATTTAATCACACTTAGTAAATGCTGTATTTGGAATGATGTCATGTTTTGATCTTCTCTGTTCTTGGTTTGTCACTGAATAAAATGGAGAGCACCTATGCTGGTATTTTGAACCCTGGGAAGTTGCCTTTCCTTGGCATTATATTACATTACAAGGCTTAGCAAGGCCACAAGATAACATTGCCAGTCCCTTCATTAATTCATCCTCTGTCTGTAGAATGGTCCTAGAACCCCTGAAAACATTAGCAAAACCCTCTCCCAGGATTTCTGTAAACATACAACAAGAAAATCCTTCTTCAGGGTTTCTGAACCAACAGAAAGGTTCCCAGACCCCTGCAACAACAGCACTGCCCTTCACCAGTGGACAGTATTGACTCTGTCTGCAGGACAGTCTCCAGACCCCTGCAACAACAGCACTGTCCTTCACCAGTGGACAGTATTCACTCTCTGTCTGCAGGACAGTCTCAGGAGCTCTTAGCCAACAGCCAGGTTCCAGGACTTCTTCAACAGGACTGTCTTTCATCGGTGGACAAATCTGGCAAAACGACATCAAAACAGACAAAGTACCAGCAAAGCAGCCATGTCTCCTCAGTCCTTGGCAGCTCAGGGGGCAGGTCTCAAAAGTCCAGGGCAATTCAAAGTGGCCCCCAGCAATCCTTCTCAGTCTCTCTCTCTGCCTCCACGTGGGTGCTGCTTCCAAAAAGTTCTTCTGCCTCTCTCTTGTCTCTCCAAATCTATGTCACCAGCTCCTCCCAGTTCAGGACTCTCTTTTCACATCAACAAGTCCATCCCACAGGTGGGATTAACAAGCTCTGGGGTTTAACACAATCAATTTGAAAACCAAGCCAATACAGGGGAATCTTTAATTGCCATTACTATCACATCCCCCAAGCCCTGTGATTTTAGAGATACAGTCAAAAACCCAGCACTTTCATCTCTTTCTAGTTCAGCATTCCCCCACCCATGTTCCTTTCCATCTCTACCCTTTCCTTCCAGTGTACACTCTGGAAACCTTTTCTATTATTAACAAACTCCCTTCCATCTTAAATGTTTTCGTCTCATACTCTTTCCATCTTTTAGCATTAACAGTGTTGCCCAGCAAAGGTTACTATAGTTCAGTCAGGATTTGTCTTTCTGGAGACCTCTACTTCCCTCATCTCTCTAGTGGATGGAGAAAAACCCAAAAACTCTTGGTGTAAAGCAAAGACAATGAGATTAGCTTAAGAGGGTATTAGTCAATGGCAAAAGTCTCAGTTCCACATGGCTAGGTGTTGGCACAATGGACAACGTTAGACCTGACGTCAGGAAGACCTGAATTCAAATCCAACCTCATGCACTTATTAGCTGCATGACCCTGGCTGAGAAAGTCACTTAAACCTCTGTTTGTCTTAGCTTCCTCAACTGTAAAATGTTGATAACAATAGAACCTACCCTTCATAGTTGTTGTGAATTTGTCAAGTGCTTAGCACATCACCTAGTACAATGTAGGTGCTAAATAAAGGCTTGTTTCCTTCCTTCTCAGCAGAGCTTAAAAAGAAAGGAACCCTTAAAAATACAAATTGGATTCATAAAATATTTTGAACCCACAAGCAATCTCTTGATTGCAAAGCTGGGATGGTGATCTCTCAACCAGTTGAAATTCAGCCCAATCAAATATTCACAGGCTTGCCTTCCTACTCACACATTCTTTAGCAAAACAAACAAACAAATAAATAAGATCATTAACTCAGCAAGCTGGGAAAATTTCAACTTAATCTATTAAGCCATTAAAAAAATAACCAGGAGGCAAAATGTTTGAATAGCAGAGAAACATTTAGTAATTAACCTTGCTGCCAGTCCCTGGAACAAGAAAACAAAAGGAAAAAGTGGAATAGATTCCCTGTTGTTCCAGTCATTTTCTGCTGGATAATGGAATAATAATAAGCCAAGTGTCAAGTCAGGGAAAGGAAAAGGCTCCAGTCATTACCAGGTTTAAAGAAAGTGTCCTGAGAAGAGTAGTCTGTCACTGTGCTGTCTCTCTGACTCCATTCCTCTCCTTTTCCAGAGCATTTTTTCAAACTCCTCCTATACCAGAAATTCCTTCCTACTGTCCTGATCCCATCATGAGGATCTTCTCTTTTCTAGCTTGAAATAAATACAATTTCCTGGATCTTTAGTCACTTAGGCCTCCTATGAGGCAGTCCAGCCTTGCCAGAATGACTGTTGAAACAGAAACATAACTTTTTGTGGAAAATGTCTCATCCTTTGTCACTCTCTCAAGAGCTACCTGTTTCTTTTCTTTGCCCAACAAACTGGATCAAGAGGAAGAATCTGGATTTTCTTTGCTCTTCACTACCACCTCCTCTCCATCTGCCCCTCTCAGCAATCTCTCTTCCTTTGAGGCCTACCTGTGTATACATCACGCTATCCAGATCCTGTTGCTGCCATCTCCTATTCTCCAGATTACTCTTCTTTCTCAAGGAATTCAGTACATGTCTCCCAGTGTTTTTCTTCACCCTATTCTCATCTCATTTTTGGTATGATTTCAGTATTCATGTTGATGTCCCTTCAAATATGCTTGCTTTCCAGTCCATTTCCCTCCTTAATTCCCATGAAGTCTACCTTCCATGATCACACCAAACCAGTCGCCACATCTTAGCTCTCCTCATCCAAAAAGTGACCCCTGTACTGGTCTTGATACATTATGAATTGTTGTTGAGAATTAATCACAGTCCTAGATTAGGTGGAAACTTGGGCTAAGAAAACAGGGAGTAGTTTGAGCCTGTTTTGTGGTATTGAGCACATATTAGGTTTGAACACCATCTGTTGGCCTTTGTGGATTCTGCACTTAGATTACCTACAAACCTATTCCCACTCTGTGCCAATGTAAAGCAGCTGTCACTGTATGTGGGCACTGACCTTTATACTTCAAATACAAGTAGGACATGAAATCTCTGGGATATTTGCTCTCTCTGGGTCAGAACTAAATCCAGAAAGCTCACAGAAGATTAGAAATTTACAATAAAACCTGAAAGTTTGAGCTCAAGTGTCATAAAGAGATAGGTTATCAGATATAAGGTAAAAGGCTGAAAGGTTGGTCAGTTGAGAAGTAAGTGGAAATCTTACAGACTCCTTCCCATAGTGACAGAGTAGTTCTTAGGTAGTTCCTTTCAGTGGAAATACTTGCCCAAGCATTGTGGGTAGGCTGTACAATATACATTGTGGTTCAGGAGTTGTGATATGCTAGTTCTCCCAGTGCAACCGGACCCAAGCAAGTAGACTTGACAGTTCTACAGTGACCATCACGAGGGTGACCATAACTGAAGTGGTGACTCAAGGTACATACATAAGTGCAGGCTGGTCAGTAGCTCTGTCCTATTGGGCTAATTTATTCCAGATGGAAATAGACAGAACTGAGAGACCCAAATAAAGGTATTTCATGCTAAATTTTATTTAGAATTTTAAAAAAGCTAGCACTGTATCATAGTTTCTTCCCACTATGGCAATTAACAAACCAATTGATTAGCAACCTCAAGTGAATGAGGTTTGCCAAAAGTCCCCTTGATCTGCTAGAGAAACCCTTACAGATTTCTTAGTAGGAGGAATTATGAGGTATGTCTGTGTCAAGTCAGGTGGGACAGAAGGCTGCCTTGGCTCTGTTCATGGTGGATCCTTGGGATAGACATCCATATGTAATTTGCACTAGTCTTGGAACCTTCTAAAGTCTTCTGTCCGCCATTTAAAAAGATGTCTAGTTAACTACAGGTGCGAAGGTTAGGGGCTCTGCACCCCAACTCATATCTGAGATAGAAATTGACAGACTTTCTCTGAAATGCTCCTTGTAGTAGGGCTTTTTCAGATGCCTGAGACACGGTCTTTGGCGCCCCCTGCTGGAGTATTTTTAGAAAAGCAAGCAGCTCTGTTACAGCTTTGAGACTCATGTCATTGAGGCAAACCAGGTTTCTATAACATTTAGAAGAGAGGAATGAGAGAGAAAAAAATATTTAGGATGAAGAGAAATTTGTTGCCTATAGAACAGGCAGTCAGGGGGCACATTGGAAGGAGTGGGTGGCATTTGGTTGGAATTTTGGGGTGAGAAGATTGAGGGAGATGGGAATAAGAAATTGGGTAGTGGGGGATGGAGGATGGGGTTTGAATGATGACCTACCAGGGTTCAAAATCACTGGGATGTGTAGGGTATGACCAGATGTATGAATGTTCATCACTGAGTGGAGGACACTATTCCCACAGGAGGCTAGAGATTGGGCTAGAGAGAAGTGTAGCATGAGATGAAGGTACACAGTCGGATGGTCGGATGGGAAGATTCCTCTTTTCAAAGACTGGAGACCAGGCCGGAAATGGTGCTGCAGGAGATGGAAATTAAACTTGCACCACAAAAAGAGGTCCTGCTCCCCACTGACTTTCCTCTTCCTCTTCCCAGGAAATGGAAGGCGAGGTACTTACTAACAACTACTATATAAAACCCTGCCCTGGGTTTTACAGGTGTTCTCTCTCTCTCTCTCTCTCTCTCTCTCTCTCTCTCTCTCTCTCTCTCTCGCTGTTAACCTTACCTCATCCAATCCTATTTCCCTCATTTAAAAAATGGAGATAAAGAGAAAATAAACCCTTGTTTTTCTTTATTCTTCATTTTCCAGAGAACCAATAACATCATGGATGATGTCTCAACATGCATGAATTGGATTTAAGTGAGGCAGAGCTGTGCAAAGTTGTCAGCCTCACTCTCTCTTCCAGAGTCATTGAAGTCCAGTGGAAAGACAAAAGTTAAGATTCCTGATGATGGCTCAGGATGCCGTGGATGACCTGGGCATCTTTGATGTCTGACTAAGCTCTAAGAGCCTCAGTAACCTGCTTCGTTTGTTTCAATAACAAATAAGCAAAATCAAGTCCAAGAAATTCACACAGCATCCACGTCCAAAAAAGTGTGGACTCTCTTCCTGACCTTGTGTCTATCATCTTTGTCAGGAGGCAGGTAACATGCTTAGTCATGGAATTGATCAGAATTCTTAAGTCTTTCAAAGTTGTTTTGCTTTTCAGTATTTCTGTCATATAAATTGTTCTCCTGGTTTCACTCTTACTTACTTATTAATATACCTTTACATGCAAATGCCACAATTTGTTCAGCCATTCCCCAATGATCTAAGAGGTCAGTTAAAGCACCTCTTTAGATTCTAGGTCTTTCCCCCTTCCTTTTAATCTCCCTTTCAGGATCAGGAAGTTTGTTTTGCTTGTGGCATATTCTCTTCCCAATATTTTCCTCCCTTATTATTGCTTGTTTCTCTGTTGATTCATGTATTTCTGCACCAGACAAGCATATTTTCCACCCTCCTTTGTCTATTTCAGATGAGTAAGAGTCATCTGATTTCCAGTTCCCACATTCTTCATTCATCTTTGTATACTTTTCTATTCATGCACCCCAATTATGAAAAATCATACTGCTCCTTCCAATTTCTCAAATAAATTTGCCTTTCTAGGTCTTTTTGGATTCTTGCGCTTGTGTTTCAAAATTCCTACTCAGCTCTGGTCGTTTCCATCAGAAATGCTTGAAAGTCCTCTTTTCATTAAATATTATTTTTCCTCTGGCAGAATTGTATTCAGCTCTGCACAGTATTATTCTTCCTCACAAACCTATCTCTTTTGCCTTTTGGAATATTGTATTCCAAGATCTCTTCTCATTTATAAATATAGAAGTAGTTAGCTCTTGTGTAATCCTGACTGAACTTCCTTTTTCTGGATGCTCACAGTGTTTTCTCTTAGATGTAGAAGCTCTGGATTTTGGCTGTGACAATCTTGGTTCTTTTCCTTTTGGGGTTTCTTTTAGCAGATGATCAATGGATTTTTTTTCGCTATCTTTATGTTGTTCTCTGGTTCTAGTAAATCTAGGCAGTTTTCATTTATAATTTCTTGAAATACAGCTTCTTAGGCCTTTTTTAAATCATGGTTTTCAGAATCCTATGATTCTTAAATTACCTCTCCTTAATCTGTTTCCTAGGTCAGCTGTTTTTAATATCAGCTAACTTGCATTTTCTTAATATATTTTTATTTTGTTATAATATTTCTTGCTGTCTCATTGTTTTCTATTTGATCTAGTCTAGTTTTCATGGAGTCCATTTCTTGGGTATAGTTTACCACTTTGGCTTCCAGGCTACTTATTCTGTTTCTAATTCTTGAGATTTTATTCCATTATTTTTAATCTCTTCTGGATATTAATATAGTGTGGAAAATCTAAGTTTTCTTTTGATTTTCTTCTTTCTTTTTTTTTTTGGAGGGCAATTGGGGTTAAGTGACTTGCCCAAAGTCACACAGCTTGTAAGTATGTCAAGTGTCTGAGGTCACATTTGAACTCAGGTCCTCCTGACGCCAGGGCCAGTGCTCTATTCACTGCGCCACCTAGCCACCCCTTTTGATTTTCTTTTTATGATTGCAGAATTACTCTCCCCTTTTTGGGAATGTCTAGATTTGCAATGGTTTTGAATAGTCATCATTTTCCACTTTTAATTGCTGAACTATATGGCTTTGTGCCATATCCAGATCCCTGCTGCACTTTTGGGTGAGGGGTTAACCCTGCTTTGTCTCCTTCTGGGTCTGTACTGACTTCTATCTTCTGGGATTAGTTCTCTCTGGATCTCTGAGATTCAGAGTGCTGGATCTCAAGAGCCCTTTCTGTCATCCTGAGATGACAGTGTCTGGGCGTGGATTATCTGGGTCAGAGTACTGCTAGTTTGAGATATTAGGCTGGTTACTGTGTCCATGCCAGTTGCTGTCCCCTGGGGCTTCTAAGGTCCTCAACCTGGGATTTTTAAGCACCCTGGGAATTTCTCAGGTTTTTTCTTTTCTTTTCTTTTTTTATTTTAAAGCAATCGGGTTAAATAACTTGCTCAAGGTTACATGGCCAGTTATTTCTGGGTGTGGTGCTAAGTGTCTGAGCCCGGATTTGATCCCAGGTCATCCCGACACTGGAGCCAGTGCTCTTACTTGCTGAGCCACCTGGCCGCCCCTTCAGGTGTTTTTTCTCATTCTACTCTTGCTCTCTCTGGAGACAGGGCTTTGGAGGTTATATGTGTCTCTCTCTGGTCACATTGCCGCCCCTTCAGGTGTTTTTTCTCATTCTACTCTTGCTCTCTCTGGAGACAGGTCTTTGGAGGTTATATGTATCTCTCTCTGGTCACGTTGGCACTTGCTCTGATGGAGAAGTTCCCTTTCCTATTGGCCTATATATTTCTGGATGACTTTTTGTGAATTTCTTGGCTGGAAGAAGTCATTTACTGTCATTTTTTCATTGGATTTTTTTATCATTATTCTGTCTGGTACAAACTTTGGGACTTTGCTGAAGTCATTATATGGGAGGTGGGCAATTTGCCTCCCCAACAGGAAGCCATGTTGGCAAGAAATCTGCAAAACTCTTTTTTAAGTTCCCACAATAGGTCTAGACACTCTTCTGTCAAGGTTACTATCCAATCACAGGAAACCCCTCCCGATTTTGTGATGATGAATACTACCCAATCTGCAAAACTCTTTTTTAAGAACCTACAAGTAAAGGCACTCTTCTATCAAAGTCACTATTCAATCACTTCAAACTCCTCCCAATTTCCTTTTGATGAATATTACCCATACCTGATCTGATGAAGGAATATGGGTCTGTCTGAGAGATAAGTGTACACAATCTGCCAAGGCTTAGGAAACTCTTTCTTCCCTCTGTCATAGGAGTATAGTTTTAGACCGTCAGTGGGCTTAGATAACGTCTGATTCAACCCCCTCCATTTTACAGATGAGGAAACCAAGGGCTTTAAAAGTTAAGTGATTCCCAGTATCATATAGATAATAAGCGTTTGAGCCGAGATGGGTCCTCTGACTACAAACCCTGTGTTCTTTCTACTATACTACCCTATCCCTGGAACAGCGTCATAATCATAGACTCATATGGCAACAGAGCAACTGCTGTGGAAGACATGGAAGTGGTTTTGAGCATAATCTATCTGCTCAGGGTGTTTCTGTTAAATTATAATCCTTAGAGTCAGTGCTTATAATTGCTGCCCATGTAGTAATAATAAGCATTTATATAGAGCATGCTATGTGTGAGGCACTGTGCCAAACTCTTGACAATTATTATCTCCTTTGATCCTCACAATAATCCTGGAAGGTGGGCACTATTATCACCATTTTACAGATGAGAAAACTGAGGCAAACAGAGTTTAAATGACTTGCCCAGGATCACAGTGTCTCAGGCTGCATTTGAACTCTGGTATTCCTGACTCCACGCCCAGAGGCCTATCCACTGCACCATAAAAATTAGTGCTATTTTGGGCCCATAGGGGGTAAATGAAAAGAATTATTCAAGTAATACTACCTATTTTCCCTTGTCATTCAGCAGTGAATGATCCTTTTATGAATTATGTGGTAAGCTACCCATTATACCCAAGAGAAAAAGCACACACACTGAATTTATATATCCAAAAGAGATTTATTGTATATGTAAAGTTATCCTTTACCGTCTGAAGTCTTGGTGGGTTTAGATATGGGGGTGCAATGGTTCTTCAAGCATGCATCTTGAATTAGTTCTCCATCAGCTGACTTAACTCAGCTATCCTCAGTCAGTACCCAGGAACTAAAGCATGTTATCTAACCAGGTATAGTAAATTCATTCAGGGCTCTCATTCATTACTTCTGAGATGTCTTCCACCTATGGGAAGGGCCAATAAAGCACTTGGGAAGGGAAGGCAAGAATAGGCCCTTAACACAATTTATTCCTACAGCCTTTGTACCACCTCTCTACCAAATAATCAATGTGACAGGGAAGTGTAAGCCAATTCTATGCTAATCAGGAGCCGGATTGGATACCCCAACCCTCAATGAACAACAGGGCTTTAAAGATCAATGAAACAGAATTTTCAGGAATTAAACATGCCATCTTTCATCACTATCTCTCCTCCAGTTGCAGATATGCTGGATGTTGGCTAAGTTTGATCAGGAATATACCAGGATAACTGCAGACTTGAGCAGAATTGCTAATACAATTAGCCTGTTGTTCAGTTCATCATGACTCCATGGACCATAGTATGCAAATACTGTCCATAGGGTTTTCTTGGCAAAAAATACTAGAGTGGTTGCCATTTCCTTCTTCGGTGGATTAAGACAGAGATTAAATGACTTGCCTAGAGTCACACAACTAGTAAGTTTTTAAGGCTGTATTTGAAATTAGGTCTTCCTGACTCCACTCCCAGCATTCTATCTACTGAGCCACCTAACTGCCTTGATTTAATAATTAACAATTACAATTAATCTTTACCTCACCCCACATGTTTCTTCTGTATTGGCAGAGAAGACATGAAAATATTAGTGTATGTATACAGAACCCACTTCTCCCTCAATGTAACAGGGACTCTCCTTTCCCCAAACTTAGCTTTGCTTTTCCCCTGACAAATGTAATGGTCCTTCCATCCTGCTACTCATGTCAAGGCATCTTTCTCAGAGTCTGCACCATAGCACACAGTCGAGCCTACTGGAAATCACAAGGCTGGCTCTTTCTCTAGTAGCCTTATTCTAATCTTCAGGTAGGCTTCTTGGGGACACCTTTCCAGATCAGCAGGCACTTCATTTGGAATCTGTTTCGCTTGACTATACATATTTGTAACACGTTTTGTTTTTTTGGCTTCCCAATGGGACACCGGTGGTGGGAGGGAAAGAATTCAGAACTGAAAGTAAAAGAAATGAAATGCTGAAAATTAAAAAGAAAAATGGATCACCAGGCAGTGAAAGTGGGAATGCCATTCCAGGATTTTAATTATATGGTCCCTGCCCTTGAATGGAACCTGAAGACCTTAATGGAACTTTAAGGTCTTTAGGATCTTAAGGCTAGGTCAGAGGACTGACCACAGAGATGGGTTGGTATGATCAGTGATATGCCACAAATGAAAACCACTAAGGACTACATACATAGGTAGGCATTTGTTTCCAGACCCTAAATATAACTGTTTACCATTAGTGACATATAGAGAGATAATAAGTACAGAGTTCATTGGCATGGGAGGGCATATATTGCTGCTTATCAGATAATAGAGTCTTATCCTGTTACAAGGGTTCTGTTATGGAATCTCACACCCCAAACACTCTCATGGCCTTCTCCCTGCCACACAGCAGCTTCCTTCTCTGATGTACCAGACACTTCCCTATTCCTACTCAGAGAGGATATTCTGATGGAAAAGTACCCAGCTGGACATAAGCTGCTGGTGACACTTAATGCATCAAATCTCAGAGCATTGTATTACCTACTAATTCCTGGGAAGGAATATCTTTTTCCTCCCTTCCTCCAACCACGACGGTCTTTGTGAGATCTTGGGTAACTGAACTTCTAGCTAGAAAAAATTATCAGAAATTCTGGATGGAGTAGGTACCACAAAAAGGTATTTCATCTATATTTACCCAACATCATCTGCAATTTAATCTTTATTTCTTTGCCCCTCCTTTACTCAGTGAATGCATATTAAAAGAAAAAGATAATAGATGTCAGCCTCCAATAACTAGGATTTCCTATATCCTTGCATTTCAAAAAATCCAGATATCTTGAACTAACTGTCCCATAGACATCTTAAACTCAACATGTCCAAAAATGAATTCATTATCTTTCTCCCCAAACCCTACCTTATTCTTAACTTCTCTGCTACTGAATAGGGCAACCCCCATCCTCTAGTTACCCAGGATGGCAATCTAGGTGTCATCCTTTATTTTTCACTTTCTCTTACTGCCCCTTTCCTCCATCTAATGTTTTACTAAGTCCTGTTGATTCTACTTTGCAGCATCTCTTGTATAAATCCCCTTCTCTCTTCTATCACTGTCACTACTTTGTTATAGGCCCTCATTATCCTATACCTAAACTACTGTAGTAGTCTTCTGGTTGACCCTCTGGCCTCAAATCTTTCTCCCATTCTAGTTCATCCTCCATTCAAGTTATCAAAGTGATCTTAAAGCACAGGTCTGACTGTATCATCCCCTCTGCCCCCCCCCCCCTCAATAAACTCCAGTGGCTCTCTATTATGTCCAAGATCAAATATAAAGTCTTCTGTTTGGTTTTTAAATCCTTTCATAACCTGGCCTCTTCCTACCTTTCCAGTCTTCTTATACCTTACTCCCCTCCACCTACTCTACTATCCAGTGACACTAGCCTCCCAGCTGTTCCTGGCACATGACATTCCATCTCCTGACTCTGGGTCTTTTCACTGGCTCTTCCCTAGGCCTGAAATTCCCTCTATCTCTGCCTCCTTGCTTCCTTCAAATCTCAGCTAAAATTCTGTGCTTTGCAAGAAACTTTCCCCAATCACCTTCTGAGATTGTCCCCAATTTATTCTTTGTACATAGTTGTTTTCATGTTGCCTCTCTCATTAGATTGAAAGCTCCATGAGGTCAGGGGTTATTTTTGCTTTTACTTGTATCCCCAGTGATTACTACAGATTGGCACAGAGTAGGCACTTAAATGCTTGTGGACTTGACTTCATGCAGATAACTCCAAGATCTATATAGCTTGCCCCATTCTCTCCTGAACCTCAGGCCTGCATCACTAACTCCTTAAAAGACATTTCTGAATGGACATCCTAAAGGCTTCTCAATCTCAACACATCCAATATAAAAACTCATTTATCTTTTCCCCCAAATATTCCCGTTTTCCTAACTTCCCTAATACAGTTGAGAGTACTATCTCCCACTTACCCAAGTTCACAATCACAAAATTCTTAACTCTGTCTTCATGCTCATTCTTCATATAGAATCAGTTCCCACGTTTTGTCAATTCTACCACAATGTCTTGACTTAATCTCTCCATTCACACAACCCCTCCAATTTAGGCCTTCATCACCTTTCACTTAGACTATTTTAATACTCTACTAACTGATCCTGCCTCTAGTCTCTCCCCTGTCCAATTTATCTCCATAAGTTTCAAATTAATATTTCTAAAGTACAGGTCTTATTGTCACTGCTCTGCTTAAGAAGTCACCTCTAGGTTAAAAGACAAAATCCTCTGTTTGGCTTTAAAGGCAATTTAAGTGACCTATTATTGTTTCCCTAACTGGTTGATTTACATGAACTACAAAAAGCTCCTTCAAAATGGATTAAACATAGTATTATGTGTTATCTTTTTTATATATAAAGGCAAATCAGTCATCAGATCCTTGGTAAGGAACGTGAAATCTAACATCATTTCTATTGGAAAATCAGATTCAACTTTCATTATTTCAACTTCAGCTCTTATTAATGTAACCTGCTATTTGCATTGGTTTAGTTCAATTACTCTAAAAGATTTTTACATTATTTTCTTTATTTTAAAAAGCTTATATACGTAAATACATAAGTTTTAAAAATATGTATGTGTGTATGTGTATATACACATACGTATATATCCACACATATGTACATATTTAGAAAAACTGGAAGACAACTAAATGTCATCTGAAAACTGAAACCAGCACACTTTACATTCAGACTTCAATTGTGATAGAAATCCTGAGAGGAACCAGCAGATATAGTAGGAGAAAAAGAAATAACGGAAAAATGTAGCACTATAAACAAACTCATGGCTGGTGACAAACTGTTGCATATTAAGTTATTGTTGGTCTGCTTAGGCCACATTTGGAGGATGGTGTTCCCTTCTAGGAACCACATTTTAGCAAGGATATTTGCAAGGCAAGAGTTTGCCCAGAGGCGGAACATGAGAATGGTGAGGGGAACTAGAGAACCTGTCATATAAGAATCAGTCAAAGGAAGTGGTCATGTTTAGCCTGGAGAAGACTAGAAAAGACATAATAGTTGCCTTCAATTAGAAGACAAAATTAAGAACAACAAATAAGGATAGATAAAGAATTTATTAAGTGCTTACCATGTGCCAGGCACTGTGCTAAGCACTAGGGGTAAAAATATAAGCAAAAAAAGACAGTTCCTACCCTCAAGGAGCTTACATTCTAATGGCAGAAAACAACATATAAAAGAGTTAGAAGTATGGGAAAAAGTGGATTTCAGTTTGTTTTAAGGGAAAAGTTCCTAACAATTGAAACTGTTCAAAAGTAGAATGGACTGTCTTGGGTGGGGGAGGGGTAGCGAATTTCCTCCACACTGGGAACTTTCAAACTGAGGCTGGGTGAACACTTGGCAGAGATGTTTTAGAGAAATTTCTGCTTAGGAATGAGCTGGACTAAATTATCTCTGATGTCTCTTTTAACTCAAATGATATGATTCTATAATTCAAGGATATTTATGAGTTTGAAAGAAATTTCACTAAATCCACTTCATTTTCAGTGTTGTTCTTCAGAGACTTTGCAGTGATTGTCCACTGAGGTCTGAGTTTGTACAAGAAAGGTCTCCCTCATACATAGGGTTCCTTTTCAGAACAAATTAATTAATAACTTTCTAAATTAATTAAATTCGTAGGGTTCTTCTCCAATATGAATTCTCTGATGTTTAGTAAGAGATGAGTTGCGGCTGAAGGCTCTCCCACATTCATTACATTGATAGGGTTTCTCTCCTGTATGAATTCTCTGGTGTTGAGTAAGAGATGACCTGTCACTGAAAGCTTTCCCACATTCATTACACTGATAAGGTTTCTCTCCGGTATGAATTCTTAGATGCTGAGTAAGGTGTGTTCTCCAACTAAAGGCTTTCCCACATTCATTACATTCATAGGGTTTCTCTCCACTGTGAATTCTCTGATGTTGAATAAGGGATGATCTGTTGCTGAAGGCTTTTCCACATTCACTACACTGATAAGGTTTTTCTCCTGTATGAATTCTCTGATGTTGAGTAAGGGCTCTGTGCTGCCTGAAGGCTTTTCCACATTCATTACAATGATAGGGTTTCTCTCCTGAATGAACTCTCTGATGCTGAGTAAGGGCTGTTCTTCTGCTAAAGGCTTTTCCACATTCATTACAATGACAAGGTTTTTCTCCAGTATGAATTCTCTGATGTTGAGTAAGGGCTGTACTTCGGCTAAAGGCTTTTCCACATTCAATACATTCATAGGGTTTCTCTCCAGTATGGATTCTCCAATGTTTATTAAGTGATGAGGTGATACTGAAGGCCTTCCCACATTCATTACATTTATAGGGTTTCTCACCAGTATGAATTCTCTGATGCCAAGTAAGATGTGTACGTTGGCTGAAAGTTTTCCCACATTCATTACACTCATAGGGTTTTTCTCCAGTATGGATTCTCCGATGTTGAGTAAGGTATGAAATCTGGCTAAAGGCTTTCTCACATTCACTACATTCATAGGGTTTCTCTCCAGTATGGATTCTCCGATGTTGGGTAAGGTATGAAATCTGACTGAAGGTTTTTCCACAATCATCACATTCATAGGGTTTCTTCCCTGCACAGATCTGCTGATGCTTAACTAGGTCTAAATTATGTTTGAAGACCTTTCCACATGTATCACATTTATTACATCTCCTTCCTACAGAACTTCTCTGTTGGGTAACAAATATTGATCTCAGACTAAGGCTTATTCCAAGTTCATTAATTTCAGAATGATTCTTACCACTGAAGTTTTTCTTGCGGGTGACTGACATTTGTTTTAACATTCTCTCCTTGATTCTTTGCTGCCTCCCTAACTGGCCATCACATTCCAAGGCCTCTCCAAATGTAGAACACCAAAGACCAGCCCTTGGAAGTCTTTTCATTATCACCTCCTGGGATAATTCTTCTTCAGCAACATCCTGCTTTGGAACCGATTCTTTAAATTCAGGTCTACCTTCCCAATCTGTAAGAAATAAAACATAAAAATGTCTCCTGTGCTGAGAGCAGGGAAATTGCTGTAGCTTGTTATGCATGGAACTGAGGAACTGAAGGCATGTATGGCTTCGAAAACTCTCAAATATGGCCTTTCAATCTGGGAAGAATGGAAAATAGAGAGTAAACAGTAAGGAAGGGACACAAATAATTGTAGAAAGAGTAAACAATGAGAAAGGGACACAAATGATTAGGAGAGTTAATCTAGCATGAGAGTTGAACACACAGAGAACAAATAGAGTGTATCAAAACATAATGGATGTGAAGAAGGGTAACCAGGAAAAAGGCCAAGTGGAGGGAATGTAGGAATAAGTTAGGGGATATAGTCTGGTAATAGTATATGGGTCTTTGTCATCTCAGGCCTGGATTACTGTGATATCATCATAACTATTAACTAATCTATATCCCTACAATCTTCTAATTTTTTAATCCATCTGGTGCACAACTACCAAAGAAATATTTCACTAATGATAATTTCATAACTTTAAGAATACTCATGAAGCCGAGGTCTTCTATACTCTTGGGTGTCACGATCAGAGGAATTCTGTAGTATCCTATTATCATCTAGCTTCAATCACTTCTTGAACCCACATGCAGAAACCCGAGAACATATATTCAACATGAAGTAAAAAAGAGCAAGAAGAAAAACCATCGATAATTACCCCAGGATTAGGATATTCCTATATTCTAATCAATAGAATTTATTTGTTGTCTTATTCTCCTGTATTTCCTAGATGGAAATCCTCACTTGATAATTAGAACCTATTTTGTCTGATTACTGATAACACTTCCTATTCACTATTTTAACTTTCTGATTCCCAGACCTTTGAATGCTCCATGTCAAGTACTGAGGTCTTAAACCTTGTATTCCTAGTACTGAGCTCCTGTTCAAGCATCTTCTAATCCTGGTACCTATCTGACCATCAGTGCTCTAATGAAATAACGTTGCAGCTATTTTCAATTGACTTCCTAAGAGTATCAGCCTCTCTGCCTTTCTAAAGTTGCCTCCACATCCCAATATGACAATGTTACTCTTTTGTTGAAAAAAATTCCAATGCCTCTACCAACCCCATAGGATGAAGTCTGTGGTCTTTAACTGGTTGATCAGATATCATCACAATTTGGCATGTTCTCACCTATTCCAACTTCTACTACTTCTGTCTAGTAAGCACCATCCAAGCTCCTGTCTCTGATATATGCCATACTCACTCAAAATTTCAAGCCTTGATCATATTGTTGTTCAATATACCTCTAAAGCCCCTTTGGGATCAAATCCTAAGCATCCTCTAGGGACCAGTTTATGTTACACTTCTTTAAAAAAGTTTCCAAAGACATTTGGCCCATACTGATGTTCTCCTTTCATGAAATTCATAGCGAATATTAGTTTTTTTTTTAAACATAAGTGTCTTATCCTCACTATTAGATAAGTGTCTTATCCTCACTATTAGATTGCAAGCTTCATGGCATATTTATTCTTTTTAGATCTGCTATGCAGGGTCTATGCATATTATAATATGGGCTTTGCAGCCAAGTAGGGCCACAATCAATACTTCTTGAATTTTTTACTCATATGTTTTATATTCAGATATGTAATATTTCATGTGGGGTCTACTGTGCCTTTCCAAACACATTCTAAGGTTTTGTGTGCAGGTAAACACATCACTTACTTCTTCTGTATCTTTCTCCATAGATATTCAACAAATGTTTCTGGGTGAATGAATGAATAGAAAAATTCCCTTGTGGTGTTATCACAATCAGAGAGGCAGGGCAGTGAAGATGTGGGAATACGGACAGCAGAAGCTGCCAACAGCACTTGCAGAAACATCATCATCATTGTCATCATCATAACCGCCATTTACATAACACTTTAAAATTTGCCATGCACTTTACATACTATCTCATTGCAGCCTCTTAACAATCCTGTGAGGTAAATACCATAGATAATGTTATTATCATTTTACACATGAGGAAATTGAGGCTCAGAAAGGTTAAGGCACTTGCTCTTGCTCAGATAGTTACTATGTAACAAGAGTGGGATTCAACTCAAGTCCAATATGCCATCTACTATATAAGCTGTCTATCGTGAGTCTATTTCTCTCTCTGAAAATGCTTAAAGGTAACATATATAAGAAAGGAGAAATTAGTCTATGGTCTGGTGTCCCCAAATTGGTCTTTAAAAAACAACAACAATGTAGTTTATTATTTTGGAAAGAAGGTAGGCAAAAAAGCTGGATAAGACCTCTTCATGGCAGAAGACAATGACAGACAGCTCTGGGCAGTCTGGTGACTGGGTGACTTTCCTTGTATCTGTATTTCTCTGGGAAAATCTTGTGCACTGGGCTACAGTGCTCCAAGCTGCCTGAAGCATAAGGCCTATACCAAAAGGCAGAGCAAGGATGACTTTGTATCATAAGGACATCAACAATGTCTTTCTTATAACACTATGTGATCCCTTCCCAATTATCTCTGGTCCACCTGTATCAGAGGTCACAGGACTCCAGGGTCAATACTTTGGGATCCCATCACATGGCTCCATAGTGGCCAACACTCAATTATTTATTAAGCGTTTACTATTGAGCAGGACTGGAGATGAAAGGGAAGAGTGAGATAAAAGTCATTCCCTTCAAAGACCTTACTAGCTAAATAAGAAGACTAACACATATGAAAAATTGAAAATAAAAACCCATATAAATAAATGGTAGGTCTATATGGCATATACTATATGTGTTTTAGAATTTTATAAAAAAAAAAGATCAACATAACATAGTAATCAAGGAACGTTTCTTAGAGGAGAGGAACCTCAGTGGACATTAAAGGCTTTGTGCTTAGGATTTAGTTGACAAAAAGAAAACTGGATGGTGTTTAAGATAGGGCAGAATATATCCAAAGCCACAGTTATTGAAAAGGATATCATATATAAGAAATATGAAGCAAAGTCTATTGGTTGAGAAAGAGACTATCACTAAACTCTGAGCAGCATCCTGACAGGGTAATGACTTTCTTATATTAATTTTGTTCCATTTGAGGGTCTGTTTCCTTAAAGATTAAAAGCCATAGAACCTCAGAGATATTCAGGCAAGATTGTTGTCCAATATTTAGGATTTCATTAGCACACAGAGACAAGCTATTTTCCCCTCCCTTTTCTAGAAGTCCATAGAATCATAGGTTTAGAGCTAGAATGGACCTTAGGGGCCAATGAATACAAACTCCTGCATTTTACAGTTGAGGAAATTGGGGGAGAAATTAAAGGACTTGCCCAGATCACACAACTAATAAATATTTGAAGATGGGATTTGAATCCAGGCCTTTCTGACTCCTATCCATTATACCACATTACTTCTCAGAAATGTCTTCTCTTTGTGGCGTCAACAGTCAGCAGCTTCAATGTGCTGATGATCATAGACTAATTTAATAATCACATACAAAATGGATTAGAGGGGAGAAAGAGCCTACCATTGCAATGGTCAGGTACAATTAACATTAACCACGGACTCATACAACTTAGAAATAGAAGAGAACTAAAATTTCAACCCTCTCATTTTTTGCACTAAAAAACTGAAACCCTTAGGAGGGAAGTGACTTGCCTAAGATCTCCTAGGGTATGAACTTAGATCTTCTGACTTTGGATTCAATGTTCTTTCCATCATATCACAAATCCAGCTGCAAGGTAACATAGACCTGGCCTAGAATGATGGAGAATAAGAACTGAGTCTTAAGAGATTTTAAAAGAACTAGACTTGGTAATAGATTAGATATGAAGGAGATGGATTATTTAATATAACTACATAATCTCTAGATTAGAAGAGCAGTAGTAGTATTATTGGGAAAAAATGCAGGATCTGATAAAGTATTTTGGATAAAATATGGCAAATTCAGTTTGAAATATGTTGAGTTTGAAGTGAACAGTGGGATATCCAAATAGATTATCATAGAAGCAGGTGAAAATGTAACTAGTACATATATAACACATCTAACTTGGAAGTATAGATTTGAGAGTCATAAGTATAAAAAGGATAGCTGAAATAATCACAATGATTAAGTTCTCCAAGGGACCAACTACAGAAAAGGAGGAATAGAGAGTTGAAGAAACCAAGTCCTATAATAAAGGGAAAGAGAGAGGAAGAAAAGTCAGTGAAAAAGAGCAGCATAGTAGAACATCATATAAACCACTGGAGGAAATTCAAGAATTGCTATCAAATATAAGTCATCACTATGAAGATGAAGAAGATGGAGACTAAGAAAAGGCTATTAGGAAAGTGTGAGGTATGTGTGTGGGAGTGGTGGGTGGAAATGATGGTAGCAATGGAGGGAGAATAGACACCAGATTATAGGGGTTAAGTGCTCTGTAAGCATTAAAGTGTTATAATTGCAAATACCATCATCAGAATGGAAATTGAGGCAGTGGGTATTGATAACAAAACAGAAGAATGAAAATATAGGGAGCCTATGAATAATATAGAATAATGATGTTAGAAAGAGAATTATAGGATCTAGGTCCTAGAAGATGCTATAAAGAACAAAATCCTGAGTTTGAGGGAGAGTTTAGCTTTATTTAACAAGAAGGACAACTCTTCTTCAGAGATTGGAGCATAGATAGAAAAAATTTAGGAGACATATGGAAACTGACTTCAAATGTTTGAAGGGCTGGCATGTAGAAAAATGAGCAGGATTATTCTACTTTACTACAAACACCAGAACTAGAACCAATGAGCGCAAGTTGCAGGAAATCAGGAAGTTGAAGGAAATTAGCTTAATATAAGTTAGATCTTTCTAAAAATTAATTACCCAAAATAGAACAAGCTATTTTGTTGCCACTGGAAATGTTCAAGTAGAGGCTAGAGAGCAAGCTATCTTTCAGGGATGTTATAGGAAAAAAAATCCTGTATAAAGCGGGATTATGAGATGACATGTCTCTTCTATGACATAGCAAGGAGAAGTCGGGGTATCCAAGGTAGCTTTTATCAAATGGCCCCAGTCTTCTCCACAGGTACTGGGATTTTTGCAGAGGGCCACCCACACATTTCCAAAATTTCACCCCGTCATGACTCTTACTTACAGTGACTTCTATTTGCCTTGCTCTCATCACTCACCTGGGCAGTTCCCTCTTGGGATTTTTCTCTCCATCATCCAAGGTTCTTTTCTTTGCTCCAACTGGGAGATCAAATATGGTTTGGAAACTTGATGCCCTGCTCGTGGGTAAAGACAAAGGATTTGGGTGGTTGTGCTAGGGACAAAGAACAATCCCAGAATTCAGTCTCAGTGACTTGCTCTTCAAGTCCGCTGAAGGGTGAGAAAGGTATAGCATAATGAGCAACATATTGAAGATGCCCATTTCTAATGCTATGAAGTATAGCCCTTTTACTTAGAGGGAGTCAGGACACCCTGTTTCTCTGAACCCTGAAGTCCAAGCCCAAATTCTGCTAACACTTCAGAGGCCCCATAGCATTTAACAATCAATGAAACAAAGATATTCCATAGAGCAGATTCTGAATCATACGGGGAAGCCACCCTTACCCAATGAGACCAGGTTCCTATAATTTTCCAGCATTACTTCCCTGTACAGGTCTCTCTGAGCAGGGTACAGCTGCCCCCATTCTTCCGGGGTGAAGTCCACAGCCACATCCTTGAACGTCAACGACTCCTGAAATTCCAAAGACATTCCTGCTGAACCTAGAACCATCAGCAATGTGGCTTTGGGGAAAGCTGGGAGTATTAGAGGATTAGGGCAGGCTTTATAGGAAGTGGTCTTAGTAAGGATATATGAACCAATATGAATTAAACAAATCCAAATCATTTTATAATAAATTAATTTATTTAAAAAAAATAGGATTATTAGACTGGTAGACTGAGTGAGTGCCATAGGCATAACATATACCTCAATTTCAGCAAGGCCTTCTCGGTCTTTCATTATATCACTGAAGACAAGATAGAAAGATGCAGATTGGATGATAATACAGTTAGGTGCATTCAAAATTAGTTGAATTTGGACCCTAAAAGTAGTAGCTAATGAGTTGATATCAAGCTAGAAGGAAATCTTCAGGTGAGTACTGCAGCACCCGGTCTTGGATCTCTTCTGTTCAACATTTTTACCAATAATTTCAATGAAGACAGAGATAGAATTTTTATCTAATTTGCAGATGACATGAAGCTGGGAAGGATAACTAATATGTTAGAAGCAAAAATAGGAATTTGAGACATTTTGATAGACTGAACAAATGGGCCAAATAGGGATGAATAATATTCTTTCAAGAATCAACTATATGTATAAGGATGAGAATATGGCATGATAAAATTCATCTTAAAAAAGGCCTGGGGATTTTATAGGACTGCAAGTCGATTATGAGCCAACAGTACAACAGAAAGTAAAAAAAAAAAAAGAATGCAAATTTTGTCTGCATTAATGGAAATTTAGTGCATAGAACAAAGGCGACAGTCTCACTGTACTCTGTTCTGGTCATATACATCTGGAGTGTTGTATTCAGATCCAAGTATCACATTTTGAAAGATACTAACATAGTGGAGTGCATTCAGGGGAAGGGAATCAGGATCTGTAAAAGGATATGGGAATGTTTACTATCAATCAGCTGCCAATTTGTATCAATTTCTTCTTTTCAACATCTCTCACATTACTCTCTCTTCACCAAAACCACCCTAGTTTGGATCTTTATTACCTCTGCAATCTGTCCTCTACCCAGTTGCCAGATTGGCAGATATAACACTGTCAAATTCCCTGCTAGAGAAACTTCACTTGTTTATTACCCTTTAGAATAAAATACAAAATCTTCTGTGTCCAGCCTCTTTTTACAGGCTGGTTATGCATTACTGCTCTTCACACACTATGCTCCGGTCACACTGGCCTACTTGTTCTTATCTCCACATAGTGTTCCATAGCCCACATCTGTGACTTTGCACAAGCAGTTCCATATACCTAGAATTCTCACCTCCACTTTTTGGAAACTTCCTGTCAAGGCTCAGTTTAAATGCTACCTCACTGAAGAGGTCTTTACTAATTTCCCTGCTAGTAGTCCCCTATCGCTATAAATTTTGCATATATCCTGTATTCACTTATTTGTGAATGTTGTATACTTCTATTAGAATGTAAGTTCCTTGAGAATAGGGACTTATTTTTGTGACTGTATCCCTAGTACCTAGTACAGTGCCTGGAAGGGTAAGCATGTAGTAAATGCTTGTTGACTTGTAGCACAGAAATATCTGAAGGTTTTTCATGTGAAAGATGGTATTGGATTCATTATGCTTGTCCTAGAAGATTATAAGTAGGATCAATGGGTGAATTTCTTCTCAATATAAGGAAAAACTTTCTAATAATTGGAGCTGTCCAAAAGAAGATTGGGCTTATGAGAAGTGGATTCCTCATCATTGTAGGTCTTCTAGAAAAACCAAGATACCTACCTGGTGGGGATGGTGAATAGAAATTTAATGTTTTAGAGAGGGTTTGTCTTAGATGACCTGAGGTCCCTTCAAACTCTGAGATCTATAAACATATAGGATGCTAAGCATTCCATATCAACTCAAAAATTGTTTGTTTTTACTATGTAACTAGTATTTTAAAAATATGAAACATGGTCTTTGCCTTTAAGGATCTTATACTTTTTTGTTCAGAGTGTAAGGACACACATGATATGAGAGAATATAAATTTTTATTCAACTTTTCAATTGTTTATTACAGATACACCTTCTATACCTAGTTAGATAAGCAAAATTAATAAAAATGTTGAACAGCACAGGGCCAAGAATAGATCCCTAGGACACTCAACAACACCTGCTTCCAAGATGACACTGACCAATTTGGATCATTCGACCAAATTAAAAACTACCTGAGCTATCTATCTATAGCTCTATCTATCTATCTATCTATCTATCTATCTATCTATCTATCTATCTATCTATCTATCTATCTATCTATCTAAACTACCTAATCTACATCTCAGAGCCCACATCCCTCCATTCTCTGTATAATGAGAACTTAAGAAGCCATTTCAAATGTGTTACTCAACATAACCTGATTTATTTCATCTAATGTTTTGAAACTCTGATGGATTTGTAATAACACGAGTGTTAATGCTAATGCCCCTTCTCCTAGTGCAATGTGGAACCAAAATATGCCTTCTCAATATATACAATATAGGTCTATGTCCTGTCATAAATCATCCTTCCATCCATGGAAGATCTACCCAATGTGCTAGAGGGCTTCCTTTGGGTTTTTTTTATTTCATGGATTCCAGTACATTTGGGCCATCCATTTTCCCTTGCTCTTGCTATATGACCAGCCCATTGCCTTCTGTCACAAGCATTTTGTCTTTTATATAATATCTTGCATACAAGTCATCAGCAAAGTGCTACCACTATTCAAAGTAACCTTATATTTCTCTAGTTTTCTTTGGGTCACCCACAAATTCGATTCTTTGAAGATGATGGAATTTAATGATTCAGTCATGTAGCATCATTGGAAAAATATTGGCACTGAAAAGACATGTTGGTGAGCATCTTAAGGTTTTTGAAAGCAATGTGTGATTTCCTAAGTGGCAACTTATCCAATTCTCTTATTCATGTTCAAATCTGGGCCCACTTCATGTCTATTTATAGTACTTGTGCAAAATATATATACTGATACAATAACTGAATGGGCTGTCTATCCATATAATAATCTGGGCAATATGCATTCTTCATCAAGAATGGGTGTAGTATTAGTTAAGATCTTATATGTGGACAAGCATTTCTCTGAAGAGAGCCTGAAGTGTTTCAGACCTTACTACAAACAGCAAACAAACAAGAGTACCTAACCAATAGTATAAAGGATCTGTCTTACATATGAGTTTTGTGGAGGAGACCCTCCATGATAGTTACAGGCACATATCATCCTTTTTTATTTTTCAATATTGAGATTGAGAGAATTATTGCACAAAAAATTCACTGGATGTATCTCTCCAGGAAATTTATGATCTTGCATGTAATTGAGATGCATTTTGTAAGTTTTTAAATACAACTTTAATACAATTATGATTCTAAATCCAGAGATATGTAAGGATGCTCATCTCCACTAAGATAAGGGCACACTTTCTTTTTTTTTTTTTAAAGCAATTGGGGTTAAGTAACTTGCCCAAGGTTACACGGCCAGTTTTTGTTTTTATTTTGTGGGTGTTAAGTATCTGAGGTCGGAACCGATCCCCGGTCCTCCTGACTCTGAGGCCAGCGCTCTTACTGCGCCACCTAGCTGCCCCAAGGGCACACTTTCAATGAACTTGGAAGAAAAAGAAGAATAGTTTTAAAGGTTTTTTTTTTTTTTTAATGAACCTGAACATTAATAGTTCTAATTGGGAATCCCCAGTGCTTAGAGATAGAAAGGTTAGGGAATTTTCAAGCAAAAAATTTTTATTTTAATACACGAAATATGGATCTTTTGCCTCAAAAACAAAATTTTGTACAACACGGATGGCTCAAGAATTTGAAATTTTCTTCAACTTTTTAGTCTTGCTTTAAGAATAAAATCTGATAGGTTGAAAGTTCAGATTTTTGTTATACAGAGGTTGAAATATACACCTTTTTTAAGATTCATGCTTGGAACACCATTATGAGAGTTCACAATTAATTCAATTTGTTTTTTTAAAAAGTGACATCCTATGATCGCATTTATTCAACAAGTACTACTTTAGATTTTAGATGTCTTACAGTTTTAAAATCTTATAATTCTACTGTTGATCATCTATTCAGTGGAAAATATTATGTTAGTTGATGAGGGTGATATAAAAAGCATGGCTCCATCCTTCCAAGAGCTGTCTGGGGTTTTCTTGGCAAGGATCTTGGAGGGTTTGCTATTTCCTTCTTCAGCTAATTTTACACATGTGTAAACTGAGGCAAACAGGGTTAAGTGACTTCCCCAGGGTCACAAGCCAGTAAGTGTCTAAGACTGGATTTAAACTCAGGAAGATGAGTCCTCAGTTAAGTTAAAATTTAAAATAATTTTTAAAAACAGGATTTTCCTGTAAGTCAGTATAAATATGCCATAATTTCTGAACTATTTAAAAAAAATCCTAGACACTATTATCACAAGTTTCCATAGCTTCTGGATACCTGCAACTACAATTCAAGGTTAATTATCATTCACAATTATTTTTATAATTTGAATTGAAGTAAAGAAAGGACCACTCCTTTTTTTTTTTTGCCTTTTGGAGGGCAATTGGGGTTAAGTAACTTGCCCAAGGTTACACGGCTAGTTTTTTTGTGTTAAGTGTCTGAGGCCAGAAACGAACTCAGGTCCTCCTGACTCTAGGGCTGGCTCTTTACTCACTGCACCACCTAGCCACCCAGAAAGGACCATTCTTTCCAACAATTAGGTGGCTGTGGCATAGAGTAAAGAATGCTACACTAGTAGTCAGATAATCTTTTATCCTTGCCTCTCCCCTGAACTAGCCATGGAACCTAAAACAAGTAATTTTTCCTCCATGGGTCTCAATTTTAGTCTCTGGAAAATAAGTGGTTTGGGTTAAATGATCTAATGTTTGTTTTATCCCAAATTCTAAGCCAAGGATAACAAAATAAACCTGAAATCCACTGTAATTTATGAATATGGTCAAAAGATTTGGATTGGTAATGTGGATTTTTTCAATCATTTTGACCATTTAACAAATATTTATTAAGCACCCACTCTGTGCAAAGCGCTATGCAAGGCACTGGGGATGGATACATACACATACATATACACACATCTCTTACCTCAAGAAGCTTACCTGCTATCAATCTAACAGCACAAAATTAAGTAAATACTAGATAATGTAGCAAGGGAAAGGACATTAACTGGAGAGGGGTGAACAGTGAAGGGGAAAGTGGATGTGGTGAGCTAAAAAGGAGATGTAGTTTTCATAAGAGGTAGCACTTGAGCTGGGGAGTGAAGCTAAAGATGTTAAAAGGCAGAGATGAGGAAGGAATGGAAGACAGCCTTGCAAATGTACAGAGAAAGGAGATAGAACACTTCTAGAAATAGTTCTTGGCTAGTTTAGCAGGAACACAAAGTATGTGAAAAAGAATAACATAAGTGTGAAAAGGCAGATTAGAGTCAGATTGTGGAAAGTAAATGCCATCCCCTGGTGGGGAAATGGGTGGTGGTGCTTTTCTATCTACTAACCAATAAGAAACCAAGGGAATGATATGATTAAATCTCTGATTTAGGAATATTAAGAGGCTACTGCAATAATCCAGGAAATGATGAAGGTCTTAATTAGGGTAGTAAGCAGTATGAGGGGAGAGATGGGGATGAATATGAGACATGGGCAGGAAGAATTGAAGACTTGGCAATTGACTGGATATTGGGGGTGAGAGGTGGGGGGCAGGCAGTGAAGAAGACAAGGATGACACTAAGGTTGCAGCCCATAAGGGAAATTTAAGTTCTAATGATAAGTTGACACTTAACTATCAGTTCTGTGTATGTGGAATGTAAAAGACCTAGCAATTAGGAAAAGCAAAAATGGAATTGTAACTTAGCTTTATTAATATGGTCATTTACCTCATCAAACAACCAAAGGAGCTCCTGGAGTCAGAAGAACTGGGTCCAACTAACTGACATATCCTGGCTATGGACAAGTTTCCTCTCTAAGCGTCAGTTTCCTCATTTGTAAAATGGGAATAATAATAATAATTACACTATTTCACAGGGTTATAAAGAATATGCTTTGTGAACTTTAGAATTCTTGTGCCAGTTCTGCCATTAACATGTGGCCTTTTAACTTCATCTCTTTTGATCTCGGTTTCCTTACCTATAAAATAAGAGTTGTGGACTACATGATATCTGAGGTCCCCTCCAATTCTAGTGCTCTATGATTCTGAGTTATGGGTCAGCAACAGAATCCCTGATTATAACACTACACTTACAGGAATATTATGATCTACTTTATAGTGATCATTTTACAAAGTCATTTCCAAAAGCACAACTTAACAAAAAGCAGGGTAGTAGAGACTGCCTGTATATACACATAGAAACACACAATCATATATATATATATATATATATATATATATATATATGTGTGTGTGTGTGTGTGTGTGTGTGTGTGCATATATATATACTTGTGTATGTACTACACTATAAATCATACACACATATATACAGTACATGTGTCTATATATGCATATAAACTGTCTTCTCTTTTTGTTGCCTCAAATATCATGCTAGGTCTATAGACATATTTGTGTGTATGTTTGTTTATAAAAGTCATCTTTGCTTCTTCTCTCCATGTCAGCCCCTACACCCAATTCATTGTCAAATCTTGGAAATTTTATCTCTATAGCATCTTTCCCATACATCTCCCTTCACTCACGCTGCCAATATTCTAGTTCAGATCCTCAGCTTCTCTTGCCCAGGTGACTTTTTAAAGCACCATAACTGGCCTCTCTGCCTGGAGTCTTTTCCCTTTCCAAACTGTATTTCACAAAGCAGCCAGTTAATCGTTCTAAGGCACAGATATGAACATGTTGGCTTCATACAGTGGAGTAGGCAACATGCTTTAGAAGAATGCTGTACCTATACGCAGGAAGCCTTGAAATTCAAATCTTACCACTAACACTTACCAGTAGTGTTAGAGGTCATGGGAGAGTCATATACTTTTGAGGCTCAGCTTCCTCATCTATAAAAGGGGGGTGATAATACTCTTACCTATTTCATAAGACTATTGAGGCCCAAATGAGATAATGTATATGAAATGCTTTGCAAACATTAAAGTGCTACGTTAATGTTAATGCTTGCAGAGGACTCTTAATTGTAAATGAGATGTAGATTTACCATGTGTTACATTATATGACCCCAAGAAACCTAGATAAATGACAATGAAATCCCTACTTTTGGCACTTGTTCTCCTGTTGGGGAACCTGCACCCTTGAGGCTGTACATGGTCCTCTAGTGAGGCCCTTTGACCAATACAAACTTCACAGAACAAATCCCCTTAATAAAAGGATTTGTTCTGTAAAACTTGTACTCAATCAAAAGCCCAAGGACCTAGAAAGCTACATGAGGTCTCGAGGCAACAGGTTCCTGACACCTGTTCTAAACTATGATGATGATGATGACAGTGGTGGTGGTAGTGTCACTCCCCTGCTCAAATATTATCAGGGGCTCCCTACTGGCTCTTAGATAAAAATCAAGTCCTTAATTTAACATTTAAAGCCCTCCACAATCTGGTTCTGACTCATTTGTCCAACCTCATTTTACATTATTCCTCTTCCTACGTTCCAAACTAGACTGTAGCTTTCCCCAATTTCACTTCCTCACTTCTAAGACTTTACTTACCTCCAAGTATCAGTGTAGGCTGCTCCCCATGCCTGGAAGGTACTCACTCATTTCTGGCTTAAAAATCCTTATTTTTATTCAAAAGCTTTTTTCAGTGGCCCTCTCCTGCATGAAGCAAGCTTCTTCCAGACAAATCAGTGTTATCCATCTCAAATTTTCTTAGACTTAAATTATGGATCTCCCCTATGCACTCATCTCACTCTACCTTGTATTAATAATCAGCTATGTATATCATTTTTTATTTTCCCCAGGTACAACAATGGAAGTTATTTAAACTTGAGTGCCATTTATATGGAAATGTCCTCTCCAATCCTTTCCAATTATACAAAAATCTATCCAACTTCAGGGCCAGCTCAGATTCCAACTCTGACAGGAAGCCTACTTTTGCTGATCTTGCTCATATTGATCTGAATTACTTTATCTATTGTTTATGCCATTTATTTTAACATTTCCTCATATATTTGTATTTTTATTTGTAATAAAAATATTAATTTTCTATGTCTTTTTTCCCAAGTGAGCTGAAGCCAGCTGAAAGGGTACTAGATAAGGAGTCAAAGAATGAGTCTCTCATTCTAGTATTGGATAAAACACACAAACTCCCTTGGTCTCTTAAAGGTAATAGGAGCCTTAAAGATCATTTAGTTTATTTAGTTTCTTTATTTTTACAGATAAGGAAACTACGAGTCTAAGAGAAAATAAGCTTCTTGAGAGTGAAGACTGCTTTATATATTTCTTCTTTAATATAGTAGCTCTGACTCACTCATTTAGTGGTTGAATGGATGCTGGGCAAGGAGAACAAGAATACCGAGGAAGACACTAAGAAAGGCAAATTGAGAAATTCAAACACCAAAAACTCTAAAAAGAAGAATTGGAGCTCATGTCCTTGGGCAGAAAAGCAAAAAGATAGAGAGGAAATGTTTTTAACCTCTGACACCTGAGACGGCATTTCAAAAGAGAGAAGCAACCCCAACTCACCTGGGATTTGGCTGTCAGGAGCCCAGAGTTAATTCTCTCTTCCTCCATGCTCCCCTCTTGGGGAAGGGTAGAGTCCTGAGAAAGCAGAGCTGGGGAAGAGAAAGGAGCCATGAGGGAAACCCTCCTGCTTTGTGGTTCCCAGACTCATCAGACCACATGCTAGACTAACATGCCAGTTGAGTGTGATTCCCCACACTCCTTATGAAGGAGGGAAGACCAAGGGAGACCATGAGTAGCCCCATTCCCAATGAGAGAACTATAGGCATTGCCATGTAGGACCCAGAGTCTATCCTTGTGCTCCTAATAGTTTCAAGGTGTAATGACCTAATGCCTACAGCCCCGGTGAAAGTACACTTTCAAAGACAGCCAGACAAATAAAGGAGTTCTGAAAGACTTTATTAATGTGAAGCTCATCAAAACATTCTGCTGTGTCTTTCCCCCAATTCAGAATCTTTTGCTTTATGGATATAAAACATGAGGTTTTCAATAAGGGAGAAATATCACTTACTGAAATAAACACAGGACCAAAGTCAGAAGACCTGGATTGAAGTCCTGGTTCTCTCACTATGATATTGCAGATAATTTCACCTAACCTATCTGAGTCAGTCTGCAAATTTGCAAACAGGAAAAATGATAATATCTCTTACCTGACTCATAAGGTCCTTGGGAGGACCAAATGAGTTAACTAATGAGAAAATTTCCTGAGAAGTAAAAGGCTAACTGTACTATTTGATATATGGCTAAGATGGTAGAAACCTGTGGAGAAAATGGCTTAAAAGAAAGTATGGTTAGATAGTCCTTCTCTCCCTCCTCTATTCCACCTATCCCACTAGATACCACTGAGAACATCTAATAGTGAATGTTGGAAAGAACCTTGACTTGAAAGGGCATGTTATAAAGCAAAGCAAAGATATGGCTGGAGGACAAACATAGAGGATCCATATTGAGATTCCAAACATTCTCACTCACTGAGCCCACAAGAGAGATCTACCTCTCCCCTACTCTCTAATCCAAGAATACCCACTGGAAAAGTGATCTTTGAAGTCCCAAAATGTTCATGTTTCCTGATGTCTGGTCAGTTCATTAAAAAAAAAATTATCTCTGTACTGTTTAAAAAGCATAATATATGCCATATTATGGTAATATCAACATGACAATCTTGGTCATGACTTTAATATAATGTGTAATTATTGATATATAATGAAGGTTTCTCTTTCTAATGAAACCTGACCCATTAACTAATTAAAAGAATATTTTCCCTAAAAATGAAGTCTAGCTCCAAAGAGAGGTAAAAGAATGCAACTTCCCCTTACTTCTTTGCAAAAGTGGAGGACTAAGGGTATGGAATACTATGTATGTCAGACTTTTTCAATATGGTGGTCAATATTCCTGAACTTTCTTTTTCTTCTTTATGGTTCTCTGGGAGTAGTAAGAATGAATATGTTGGGAAATGTAGGTGATATAAAAACAATTTATATGTATGTATATATGTATATATAATTCCCATTATCTGAGATCCAAGCACCAAACTCTGCCCCTCCCTGGAGTGAAGGAGGAAACACAAGAGGGAGTGGAGAGGGAACACACAAAGTTTACAAAGGGGAGATGTGCAGCAAGGTTCTCCATACAGGATTTAAGATAAAGAGGAACCAAGGTTAGAAGCCCTGCAAAAGTTGGCTAAACATAATAGCTTTTGCTAACCAAAGAATCTGGTCTGGAAAAGACTTGAATATTATTCAGATAACTGCATACTAGAAACTTGCTATTTGAGTCCAAGTTTTTTCCTTATGTTTTCTCTTAGGTTCCTAGTGAAAGTTCTTTGTGGAAAAATTGCAAATTGATCTAAGAGGAAACAGAATTGGAATCCTCATGACCTCTGTGGAAGCAAACAAGTTCAGGGCCTTTGAACTTGGAAAGATAAGAATCTCCATGTGTGTACTGGGAAGACAGAAAGGGGCATAGTAGAAAAAAAAAGTTAAACAAAGTAGGAATAATTATTAAATGTTGATTAATTCCCTCCTGGTCCATTCTCTCACTCACACACCTTTTTAGATATGTTCTCCTCTTCCCATCCTGGGGTATATGTCACCTTCCCTCCCCTTGTGTAATTCTCACCTCTCTCCCCAAGCATTTGGGTCAGTTCTTCCATGGTCACCCACTTCTCAATGGCTTCTGGGTGTTCTGCTGTCACCCAATTGCTATCTAACCAGGCAGGTGGATCAGAAAAAATTGCTAAAGCACCAGCAGCTCCAGGACCTGCTCCTTTCTGCCCCAAAGCTCTAGTCAAAGATCTCAAGTCAGATGTGATATCTTCCTCCACATTCACCTTCTTGCAGAGCTTGGACCTTCCTTCACTCTGGGGCTCTCTGATCTGTCTCCCCAGGAATGAGTCCTCCCTCTGTTGCCCCTGGGGCTACCCAGGGCCGATTAGCCAGAGTCGGGAAGGAGTCAGCAGGAGGGCCCCAGCAGCCTCAGTCAGAGTAGGCCCTCAGAGACCTGCGGAGATGGCCAGAAACCCTGGATACACAAAATGGACACAAGGTGAGTTTCCATCACTCATTCATTCGGGCAACGAGAATTTATTAAGTGCCTAAGATAAAAACCGAAACAGTCCCTGCCCTCAAGGAGCTCACACTCTACTGGCAGCACGTGGAATTGTGGTCAGACGGGATAAGCGAAGCTGCTGGGAGCGGCCACACGTCCACACGCCTCGGCCACACAGCCCCCGGCACCCCCAGGGCAGGCCCCGCCGCGCACATCCAGGGCGCGGAGGGAGGGCCCAAGCGGTCACGCCCAAGGAGCACAACAGGCTTTCTTCCCCTCCCGGACCTTCTCCTTATTAGGGCGAGAGTGCGAGTGGGTATCGGGGACCGACCCTCTAAATACCTGGTCACCGGATGCGGGGCCTGGACTGACACAGATGCGACTCAGAGACAACCATCTTTTCCAGTCATGGCGGCGAGCATGCGCATCTCTAGGCGCAAGCCTGCAGCACAGCTGCGCAGAGGGGCCTGGGGACTACAATTCCCAGAATGCTAGGGGCTTAGTGCTCGCCTCCCTCCTTCCCCTCATCCTCTTATCTCCCCAACCCCCTCCCCCAATCCCCAACCTCTATAAAGGTTCTCATTTCCTAAAGTTCCTGATGATTCTTGAATTGACATTTAATACCTGCGGAGCATCTAGCCTCTGATTTCCATTGGCTAGGTTAGAGAAGAGGGAAGGCGCGACTTCTCCACCTTTCAAAAATCCACCACCATAGTCGGTTTCCATAGGAACTGCCCAAGTTTTTTTTTCTCCCCCTCCCCTCACCTGTCTCGGGACCTGAAAGACAATTTCTTTGGCTGCTCCTTCCAAGTCGTGGGGTCGATTTCTGACAGAGAAGCTTCCACCTAGGTTTACCCTAAGGGAACGCTGAATAAGGAGTTGCCAGTGGAGGGCGGGGCCCCTGTCAGGGACTTTGGAGGAGTGGTGCTTGCTAACACTTCTTTCTTGGGGTCCGCCACAGCCCTGGGCTGCCAGGGCAGGAGGAAGGGGGCAAAACAGAAAAGGAAAGGGCAGGTGAGGTTGGTTTATCTCCAGCTTCGGAAAGATTCAGTAAGCAGTACTGTGGGGGGAAGGTAGGCGATGGGAGGGAGGATGTGAGTGCAGTAGAGTGCACTCTGGCGTCAGGAGTTAAGAGTGAAAAGCTAACTTTTCAGCTAAAGAAGCTTTGTTGAGTCAAAGAACAAAACGTAGAAACAACAGATAATGGAAAATATACCAAAATTTTGTGATGAAGTCAAAGCAGTAGTGAGGAGAAATTTTCTATCTCTAAACACTTTGATCAACAAAAGACAGAACAGGTCGATGAATTGGGCATGCATTTAAAAACCCTAAAAAGTCAACAAATTTTAAAATCCCAATTAAACACTAAAATAGAAATCCTGAAAATCGAAGAAGAGATTAACAAAAGCGAAAGCAAAAAAAAAAACAAACCATTAATAAAGCTCTTTAAAAATTAACTATTAGCTAATTTGATGAAAAAGAAATCCAAATCACCTAGATCAAAAATGAAAAAATTGAATTCACAACAAATGAAGACAAAAAAGGGCATATTGTTAGTAATCATTTTGCCCAACTCAATGCCAATAAAATAAAAAAACAAGTATAATAAAGGAATATTTTACAAAAGCAAAAATACCCCCAAATAACAAGAAAAAATAGAAGCTATCTCAATCCCAGAAAAAGATATTGAACAAGTTGTTAATGAACTCTAAAAGAAAAAAAAAGCCAAGACCAGATGGATTTGCAAGAACTATCAAAAGTTCAAAGCAGAATTAAATCCAATATTACACAAACTGAAAAAAAAAATTATGTATTCTATCAAATTTCTTCTATCACACAAATATTCTTCTGATACCTAAACTAGGGAGAATCAAAATACAGAAAGAAAACTATTAATCAACAGTTTTGATGAACATTGACACAAAAATTTTAAATGAAATATTAGTACAAAGGCTATAGCAAAAAATAAAAGATTATACATTATAACCAAGTTGGATTTATAACAGGAATGCAGTGTTAGTTTAATATTAAGAAAACTATAAACATAATCGATCATATTATTAACAATAACAAAATAAACTATATGATTGTATAAATAGATGCAGAAAAAGCTTTTGATAAAATACAATACCTATTTTTACTTAAACAAACAACCCACTAGAAAACATAGGAATAAATGAACATTTTCTTAACATGGCAAATAGTATTTATCTAAAACCAAGAGCCAGAATTTTATGTAATGGAGAAAAACCAGAATCCTTTCCTATAAGATCAAAGATAAAACAATGATATCAGTTGTTGACACTTTTATTTAACATAACTCTAGAAATATTATCTATAGGGATAAGAAAAAGAAATGAAGGGAATAAGTATAGGTAAAGAAGAAAGAAAACTATCACTTTTACAACTGATATGATGATATACCCTAGAAAGGCACTCTAAAGAGTCAACTAAAAATGATTGAAATAATAACAAACTTCATCAAATGATTTCATTGTTATTCATGGTGAAAAATTTGTTATAATTACTTTTTTTGGTGAATCTTTTTCATTTTTCTTCTTCTGTAATCCTCTTACTATTTCATCATTAAATGACCTTGGGATAACTTTACTTACTTGGCTATCTTGCCAAATTTCCTTTTCAAAGGTTTTATTCTCCACTGCTGCTCTATTTTATAAGATGACATTGATTACAAGCACCCTTCATCCTTCTTCATAAGGTTTTACATGAGTTCATATTCTGGCCTAGTTGCCTTTGCTAGGCATCTAGCAAATAAGTCAGATATTTGTTTGATAAGGCTCTTTTTTCCTTCTTTCTGGTAATAGCCATTTTGGAGTGCCAGCTGTTAAACATTTACAATATCACCACTGGGTTTAGGAACTCCTCTTTAAGGGAATCCAGAAGATCAGAACTATTTCCATAAAAATACTGAAATTTTTTAATGTAGTAAATATCAGTTGATATAATTGACATAACCAAAAGGTTTTTTATATATTTTAATTTTGAGTGTATAAAGGAATTTGGAGAACAAAAAGTTTGAGAGCTATCTTAAATTATTACATAACAGTTATTATTATTATTATTATTATTACTCTATGGCTAATCATAAGTATTTTTGATCACTGGATGAAAAAATCAATTAAGTGGTTCTATACAAAGAAAAAAAGAGAATAGGAGGAAGAGTCAGGGACACATTAAATTCTGAAATTAGCATAGTATAGGTACTAAGTAAATATTAAATGCCAAGCATAAAGACTGTGAAAGAACTTTAGGACTCCAAGGTAAAACAGAGCAATGTTAAGTTCAGTCCATATAATTCCCGGTCCTTTATAGCTACTCTCACAGGTTGTGTTTGTGGGTTTTGAGATGGGAGGTCAATTATATGACATCACTGAAAATGGAGCTGGACTAGATGGAATTGAAGTGTACAATGCTATGATTATGTCATCCCTTGATCCACTCTACCTTTATATCCTGCACTTGTGTTTCATGTTGGCTTGCTAACACAATCTTAGGGTGATGAAGCAGAGTCTCAGAATAAGTGTCATATAAAAAAATGTACTTGAATCTGTCTCTGAAAGACATCTCATAGCAGCATCAAACCTTACATAAAAATTAAACCCTTGCCATCCAAGGAAAGTGCCATGCATTGACATATGAACACTAGGCATCTGGGGAAGTGATATACACATACATTCCCCCTCTCCCTGTTGTTTCCATATCAATTAGTATACCTGGAGAGTCAAGTAGAGAAATGACTACATGTGGGAATTTTCTTCTCAGTAAATCCAAATGATGGAACCACACCCCTGTGAGTCTATAGTGTTATCTGGTTCTGCATCTCACTCTGCAAATAATCCAAAATGCCTGAAGTAGCCATAATCAGTGAACTTGATTAGTATATTCACAACCAGTGACAGCTCTTCCCATTCTTAAAAATCATTGAAAATAGAGGCGGCTAGGTGTCGCAGTGAATAGAACACCGGCCCTGGAGTCAGGAGGACCTGAGTTTAAATTCGGCCTCAGACTCTTAACACACACACAAAAAACTAGCTGTGTGACCTTGGGCAAGTCACTTAACCCCAATTGCCCTGCCCTCCCCCCTCCAAAAAAAATTGAAAATGTCTCATATATCTTGAAGAAATGACGGTTCAATTCAATTAAGTTCAGCTATGCCAGTTCCGTTGCTTTTCCTTAAGCCTTAAGGTTTCACTTAGCCAGTTGCTGTTTTGTGGTGCTGCTGCCCCTGACCATGGTGCTGATAGCTTCTAATAACTGAAGTAGCACCTTAGTATCTTTCTCCATATAATTTGAAATACTCTGAAACTGTGGAACAACAAACATGTTTTTAAAAATTGTGTTTCTATGAAGGAAAGATGAATTAATCCTTGTTCTTTCATCAAAATTTATCCAAACTTTAATAAAACCACAAACCCAATCTATGAAATAAAATTGTTCTGATGATCTTAAGGGATTTGCTGAAGTTTGGGTTTATAAGAATATAAAAATTGAGTATATGTTGGTATGTAAAAACTGTACATTTTATCCAAATCTGTCTTGACACTACAGCTATCTTCAATCTTTTAAAAGTAATAGATGTTTTATGAATTAGGACTTTTTATTTGCTCAAAAAAGACTTTTCTCTCTCTTTCAAAGAACCCTTAGCTCACCAAGGTTCAATGAACAAGTTCTTTTCATTCCCTCCATCATATCTTTATTTTTATTTTTTATTCAGAATTTAACCAACCATAAACAAATTGAGTGTTTCTTTATGCAAAGTAAAATGGGACAAGATTATATACAAAACTGCAAGTCTCTTTTATGTACAAAATTTTTGCTTTTCAAGTATATAATAAATTAAACACATGACTTATAAAGCTGTCCTTTTTGTGCTTTCTTCTATTTTCTTTCATTCATTTTAAAGACTTTCAGTGACCCTCTTTTTCTTCCCCCTTTTTTTGGCCAACCTTATTGATATTTTCCCTTCAAAAAAGGTAGGAAAAAAAGAAAAGCAAAACCTTTATAAAAATATGCATCACAAAGCAATGCAAAGTCCTACATTGGCCTCATCAAAAAAATTTATATTTTAATTTATGTATAATTAATATTATATTTATTTACACATAAAATTTATATATCTCATTCTCAGGAGGAGTATTGATATCTGGAATTATGGTTAGTAATTTCATTAATCATAATCTTCAAGTCTTTCAACATTGTTTTTCTTTTTTTTTAAAAGCAATCAGGGTTAAGTAACTTGCTAAAGATTACATGGCCAGTTATTTCTGGGTGAGGTGCTAAGTGTTGGAGCCTGGATTTGATCCCCAGGTCATCCCAACACTGGAACCGCTGCTCTTACTCGATGAGCCACCTGGCCACCCCTAACATTGTTTTTCTTTACAATGCTATTGTATAATATGAACAAGTTAATTTTTGATATATCCATAACCTATCACAAAAGCTTATTGACATTAACACACACCTTTCTCAGCCACATGTCTTTCCATGATGAAGGACTCTAATAAGTTGTTTGTAGTTTTATACTCTGTTGTCAACTGGGACTGAACTGGCCTCTAACATAAGGATGGCCAGAGCCAAACAGAGCAGGCTAAAGATTGGAGAGTCCGGAATCAAACAGAAGTTTGATTTAAGTGAGGGAAACAGCTTGCAAACAAGGAGGCAGATTAGACACATGTGCTAGGGCTCTTCCCCTAGTGGGGGACCCAAAGCATTGTTGGTAGATCTCAATACTTACATCAATGGCTATGCAGTGAGCCCTGACAGTGAGTGGTAACAGCATCAATGAGACGAGTTTGATTCATAGCTTCATGACTGGAAAATGGGTACTTATCTAAGCTTGTTTGATACTTATCTGAGCTTGTGTAATACTTATCTGAGCTTGTTCGATGCTTGTCAGAGCTCAGAGAACACCTGGTGCTGGTCAAAGCAATACAATAATTATATGATTTTGCCAGAGTATGAGCTCATTCAGAGGATGAGTATAAAGGATTGTTGTTATGCCAAGCTCAGGGCACAGCTTGTTTGCTGGGCCTTAGCTGTGGAAAACAGGGTTTCTCTTAACATCTTGACACAGTCCAAATATTTGTATAATTGTAGTGAGATATTTTGTTTTATTTCCATGCCTTACCAAAAGATATAGGATTTGGCGGTCAATGTCTTCAGACAGCATTCACCATAACTACTTGGTCCTTTCCTCAGGTTGCACCAGAGAACTATTACCCTATTATGAGAGTTTATTTTCCCCTCAATGTAATCAATATCTGGTACTATGAAGATCTCTTGCATACTCACTCCCTTCTCTCCTTTGACACTACCTCCATCCTGCTTCAGGCTCTCAACATCTCATGCCTGAACTATTGCAATAGTCTGCTGGTATCACAGCTTTGTATATCTTCTCACTCCAGTATTTCCTCCATTAATCTGACAGATTACTCTTCCTCAACATATGTCTAACCATGCCATTCTCCCCTCACACTCCATTCAATAAAGTACAGTGGCTCTTAATTGCCACTAGAATCAAATATAAAATCCTCTGTTTTGCTTTAAAAGGCCCTTAAAGCCTTTCCAACCTTCTTGGTCTTTTTATGTCTTACTCTTCTACAGCTATTCTGTGATCCAGTGACACTGGGCTTCTTGCTGTTCTTTGAAGAAGACACTACAATCTCCCAACTGGCTATCCCCCATACCTGGAACCAATCTTCTCTCCCCTTTTTTCTGCCTCTTAGTTTCCCTAGGTTCTTTCAAATTCCAGCTAAAGCCCTACTTTCTTTTAAGAAGCCTTTCCAAGTCATCAATCTTAGTGCCTTTCTTCTGCAATTATCTCCAGTTTATCCTGTATATATGTCTTTTTTTTGTACAGTGTAGCAGCAAGCACCCCAAGTGTCCTCAGGGTTTGCTGCCAGCACAGGTTCTTGGATCTGCTTTGATAAAGGAAAGCAACTCAAAATGGGTTAACAAGCTTACTTTAATCAGTCAGACATATATCTTTTACCTTGTTCAGGGGAAAAAGGTCAGCACCCCGAACTTCAAAGTATACAGGCAGAATTATCAAGACAGAAACAGATCAAGTGGACAGATTTCAAACTGTCCAACCATTACATCCATACCCAGTCAACATCTGGGTTTCCACATCTGGGTTTTTCAAAGCCGGGGGGGGCCCTGGACAACAGCTTCCCAGAATCCAGATCAAATCACAGAACACTTCTCAAAGTGAGCCCCCAAAACAAAGCCTCACATCAGGGCTTATATAGCCTTCTCCTGGCTCAGAGAATGTAACAACCTTATTGACCCACTGGCCAATCAAAAAGTATCTACTGAAAAACAAGCCTCTGTAATGGGAATGCGAATTTGGAAGATCTTCCCTGCCCCTAGGTTAAAGTGCACCTGAAGCCTGGCGTGGGAGGCTTGTTTTTCAGTAGATACTTTTTGATTGGCCAATGGGTCCAAAAGGTTGTTACATTTTCTGAGCCAGGAGAAGCCCTGATGTGAGGCTTTGTTTTGGGGGCTCACTTTGAGAAGTGTTCTGTGATTTGATCTGGATTCTGGGAAGCTGTTGTTGAGAGTTCCCCGGCTTTGAAAAACCCAGATGCTGATTGGGTATGGATGTAATGGTTGGACAGTTTGGAAATCTGTCTACTTGATCTGTTTCTGTCTTGATAATTCTGCCTGTATGCTTTGAAGTTCAGGGTGCTGACCTTTTTCCCCTGAACAAGGTAAACGATATGTGTCTGACTGATTAAAGTAAGGTTGTTCACCCATTTTGAGTTGCTTTCCTTTAACAAAGCAGATCCAAGAACCTGTGGTAGCAGCAAACCCTGAGGACGTGCTTGGGGTGCTTGCTGCTACAGCCTCCCACCCCAGGCTTCAGGTGCACTTTAGCCTAGGGGCAGGGAAGATCTTCAAAATTTACATTTGCATTATTTTGTTTCTCCCATTAGACTTGAATTCCATGGCAGCAGGAACTGGGTTTTTTGTTGTTGGTGCTGTTTGTTTGTTTTTGCCTTTCTTTGTATCCCAGGACTTAAGATAGTGATTGGCTCATAGTAGGTGCTTAATAAATGCTTGTTGACTAACCAACTCACCCACTTCAAAACTCAATTTCTACCTTTCTGTTCACTCACAGACTATATACTCTCCTGAATTTTATTCTCCATTATTTGGCATCTCTATCACTGCTTCAGACTTGGAGATTTCACTGTTTATTCTTTCTTCAAGATAATTTATAAAAATATTAGACATCAAGTTTAACCCTGAATCCTGTATACCCCAGCATTTTCCACCTTCCTATTCTAAGAGATATCTCTTTTCCCACTAATCCTTTGTTTCCTGTCTCTGAATTAGTTCCTAAATCTGTTGAGGTGGCAAGGTAATATCTCAAAAGAATTCACAGACTCAGATCATCTCCAATCCAAGTAAAGGCATTTATTGAGGATTACACTCTCAATAGAGGATTGAGTTCCTTAGAAGAACCAGAAATTAGCAAAGAAAAATGGGGATTTTTATAGAATAAGTTATCCTACTAGCATAACAGAGTATATGAATATTAAAACATAGGAGAATTTTGCTAATTGGGGAGTACATTAGCACACACCCTAGCACACCCAGGATGGCTTGATGGTACAGGTTCTTTGGTCTGTTTTTCTAAAGGAAAGATACCTTTAAAGGGGTCAACAATCTTAATTTAATTAAACATATATAAACAGAAAATACTAGCTGAGAAATTAGTACAGGGATCCAATAGACAGGGCTCCAACTGTGTGAACAAAGTAATATAACCATGTACATATATTACCAGACTAGAGAACACCAACATCTGAATAGTGGGGGGGAGGGTAGGAGGAGTTCTTAATTCGACTATTCAGAGCCCTATCAAGGGAATCAAAAGGTCCTTCTCATGTTTGAGCCCCTAAAGCAAAATGCCAACCTTCCAGAATATATAAAAAAGACTCAGTCCCTGATTGGATCAGAGCCAGAAGGCACAAACCTCCAAGACTCAGCACAGCTGTAGCTGTGAATTACCAGGGTTCAAAGGAGATTAATCCTTCATGTTTACAATTTAGCCTGGAAAACAACTCCAAAAATCCCACCTTGCTTCTACTTACAGAGAGGGGTCCTAGCCTTGGTGGAACTGTGCATGTGGCTACCCAGAATGCATAAAGAAAAGACCATTGGGAGGCATTAATATATGACAATGATATTATAATAAGCCTCTCTATATCATAAGTTCACCTAAAGGACAGTTTTTGCTATTAAAACACAGGCATCCACTTAGGGAAAGAAAGTCTCTTCTATTTTTTTGTGGTCAAACATCCTGCTCAGTATCCTGTTGGTGCTGCTTTCTTTTGACTGCCTCTTATGGGATGTCTAATACCAGAAGGTTTGGTTTAGGTCTATGTCTAAAACTAGATTGATGTGGTTAAGGGCATGGACATGTCTACTGTTCTAGTGAGACATATGAGGAAGCTGGGATATTGGAGGGGGGGGGAAGGGACTTCCTTGTTGTCTAGTAACAGCTACTGAAATAATTGTTGCTAACAACACAATTGTTGCTAACATTCCTACCCCCATTATTATCCACCATTTTTTAAACCTTGCCTGTGATTTCATTGGTTTAGAAAATTCTATTGGTACAAATTGGCATCTTAGATGCTAATATTTCTGCATATTTCAACATATACAGAAACAAATATAATACAAGGTAAATAGAGAACACTAAGGGGTGGGGGAGAGGAAGAGGGAAGATTTCACAAAGAAAGTGGAATTTGAGCTGAACTTTGGCAAAGGACAAGGATTCTGGGAGGTGGAGCTATGAAGAGAGTGAATTCCAGGCAGGGGATTACAAGCCTACTGTGTTGTTGCTGTGAGTGGAAAAAGACACTCATATGGCAAGGAAATTTGGAGTACCGAGTTTGGAGAAACAGCTGAAATCCACTTTGGTTGGAATGTAGAGTACAAGAAGAGCAATAGAAGGAAAAAAAATCAGGAAAGGGAAGGAAGGACCTTGAGAGTAGTGAATGTTTTTGACATTTCTTTGTATCCTCAGTGCTTAGCATGGTGCCTGGATTGCTGAGGAATTTATGTTTTATTCTAAGTATTTCTTTAGGAGAGTGACAAAATTAGACCTGTATTTAAGGGAGATTATTTTGGCTGCTTTTGGGAATTTTTACATTACACAGCTTCTCCTTATCCCTCAGGATCTCCAGTTGATTGGTTGGTCATTCCGGCCCCCCCCCCCCCCCCCCCCCCCCCCCCAACCCAAAACACTCATTCTCTCCAATTAGCATTCTTTCTCAACCTCCCCCCCCCCCCCCCCCCCCCACCACCCACGCACTCCACCCCCTCC
>NW_027185754.1:21760568-21801542 GCF_028583685.1 Petaurus breviceps papuanus | reverse complement strand
CCCAGGAAAAGACTTTAATGCCTTTTCTACAGGAATTTGCTCTGTTCCTAAAGCTCCGCCCCCCTGGCCCCGCCCCTGGAAGGTTTCTTCCCCGCCCTTTGTCGGCTGTGAAAGATGGGCAGAGACACTGTTGTAATGGAGAAAACCTAGGATTGTTTGATGTTGGGAGAAAAATGCAAAGTTAACCTCTGCCTGTGATTGGAGAGAGATTGCTTTGCGTCCCTTCCCAAAGCTGAGCTGAGCTTCTGGAGTGGCAGAGCTCAGACTTGGGGGCAGATCGAGCTGACGCTGGGAAGGTGTTCCCAAACGACCACGACTTGGCATCGGGAATTGGGGCGGAGGGAGAAGTGGAAAGTGGGAAAAAGGAAGTGGGAGCCGAGGGGAGGGGAGGGGAGGGGGAAGGTGGGTAGGAGAGAGAAGAGGCTCCGCCCGCGTCATTCTGGGAGTTGTAGTCCCAGGAGATTCTCTAGGCGCAAGCGTACTTTTGAGCATTGTCTGGTAATGCGCGCGCAGGCTTGACGCCATAATTGGTTCTTCGGCCGAACCCTCCGTTATTGGAGGTCAGGCCAATCATCGGACTTAGTCGCAGATGTTAGAGAGCCAGCCGCCCACTCCTGTCTCGCTGTGGACCGACCCGAGCCGAGGAGATGGGGCGGGGAGGGGACCTGTTATCCCCTCCATTCCCTATCCCCGAGAAAGATAATGTGTGAGTGTCAGAGGAGAGCTCAGTGAGTGTGTGTTTGCGTGTGTACACAGAGATACTATCAGAGTCACTACATATTCGTATTCCAGCAGAATAAGCACCCCCAGGGTAAGATTTCCTTGTCTGTGTCTCCAGCTCATAGCACGGTGCTCTTCATTTAGTAGATGCTTATTAAACGTTTATTGAATTGAATCGAAATGTTTGTTGAATGAATGAAATTCATCAGGTGCCCGTTTGGATGCCTGGCTTTCTGGCTCTCTCTGAAGTGCCTTGAAGGGATCATACTGTGACTGAGGTTGCTAGGTTCTGTATGCTGACTATCATTTTCTCTCTGTCCACAGCAGCGACGAATAGAGTCTACAGGTTTCCAGTTCTGAGTACCAGAGGAAGGGTTTCCTAATGAAGAAGCAGAGATTTCGGCTCCATGTGAAGGTCCTGGAGAACCACACTGAGCTCCCAGGCTCTGGGAATCAGAAATACATGCCAGGAGCACGCCCTCCGGACCTCTGAGACCTTTGTCCAGGGCTTCCAAAAATGTTGAGTAAAATCGTGGAAGTGACTGGTGCAGAAACGATTCCTGACCAATCCGCTTGGGTAAACAGGATTGGGGAGAAAGTAAAATATCCGAAAACTAGGCTTGGAAAATCTCACCCAAATGCTTCAGGAGACAGGTGAGAATTAGACAGTTTGGACAAAGGAATCAGTTGGTCAGAGAGGAGTTTGTGCCCTAGACCAGTTGCCTTATAAGTACAGAAAAGTGTAACATTCTGTGACCTGCAATGCCCTTTTCTCCTAGGAAATTTGCTTAGTGAGGTGGCCAATGGGGTGGCTGACTGCACTCCTACTCTTCAGTTAACAGGAAGGATGATTCTGAGAAAGTCAAAAGTAAGGGGGTATTCTAGTATTGTAATGAGCAGGGGCTATGAAGTAGATTGTGAATTTTAGAACAGAAGCATACATCAAAATGCTTGGATTTAGTTGGTGTTTTCAAGTAAGCAGTATAAAAAAAAACATCTGAATGACACCTCAGCTGGTCTGGTTATCTTGGGAGGTGGTTTTTAGTTGGGACTAGAAGCTGTAATTGTTAACATGTAGAATGTGTGATAAGAGTTTAGACACAGAACAATACTTAATAGACCTTGGTCTGAACTGGGGCACTCAGATGTTGCTGTGGACAGAGGGATGGGCCTGGAATCAGGAAGACCTGAGTTCAGATTTGGCCTCCGAGACTTTACTGGCTGAGTGATGCTGGGCAAGTCAGGTAACTTCTTTTTGCCTCAATTTCTTCATCTGTAAAATTGGGATAAAACCTGTCTCCCAGGGTTGTTATGAGGATCAAATAAAATAATTATAAATCACTAAACACAGGTCCTGCCATATAGTAAGTGCTATATAAATGTTAGATGTTAGTATTATCTGGGATTACTGGGATGAGGTTACTTCTAGGTTCTCTTTGAGTTTCCTTTTCCTTCATAACTTTGGGACTGGGGGCATATCCCTCTGTCCTTTGCTGCCAGGTAAATGTGGGAAACAAGGCAGGATTTTCCTAATGATTCTTTTCTTTTTTTTAGCTTTTCCTTTTTAGGAATCTGCCCTTCACAAGAGGGTAGCCCTGAGAGGGAAGGAATGTCTTCTGGGCTCCTGACTACCACATCCCAGGTAGGTTGACTTTTCAGGACAAAGAAGAGAGCTCATCTCTCCAGTTTCAAAGTGGAAACATTTCCTTTCCTCTTCTTAGAGCTTCTCTTTCCAAAAAGCCCATTCCAGAGACTGAGTCCCAGATATTTTCATTTAGGAGACTGGGAGTGTTCTCAGCGTCCCTCTTCTCCCTGCCCAATATTCATTCAGTCCATTTAGCAGGATGTTCTGATATACTGAGTTTGGGACTGTGAACAAGACAAAATAAGTAGAAAACACCATCCTTTTCCCTATGGATCATACGTTTCCCTGAGGAGATAAAATATACTCATGAAATGATGACTATAATTTTAACATAGGTAAAAATTAAGAAATGTGAGGAACTATATGAGGACCAGGTCAAAGCATATGGTGTAGGCAGTGTCATAAAAGTTGAGAAAAGGGAAAGGTCACTGGGGCTAGAATGAGAAAGAAAGACTTTCTGAAAAAGATGAGATTTCAGTTGGACTTGATAGAATTTATATTGCTAGAAGATGGCAGAAGGCATTCCAGACAGAGAGAACATCATGGTTCAAGGTGTGGAACTGGAGTGAACATGTCCTCACCTGAAATCCAATGAGGAGACTGGTATGGCTGGAATAAAAGGTGCATTTTAGGAAACAGCGGGAAATAGTTTTTTTATTCTATAGCATGGGGCCATATTGTAGAAGACTTTGAATGGCAACTTGAAGAGATAAGAAATTTATCTTGGGGTTAGCAGAGATAACTTGTTTGGAGAAAGAAGGGAACTAAGGTGGGGAAAAGAAAGAAAGTAGTGTTTGAAAAAGCAATGACTGATTTAGTAGAAAGGACAAGAGTGCTGGAGATGTTTTCAGGGTTTCCACATAGGCAGAATGATGATCTAGGTAATAAAGATGAATATAACTATCTATGAAAAGGAATTAAGTTATTTTTTTGTAAAATCTGGAGAGAGATGGGTTAGACTACAGTTGTCTCTTCCATATCATGACTTTCTCCATCATGGTTTTGAAATATCGTCAACATAAGAAATATGAATTTTTTGAGAGTTTTGTGTGTCGCAGATGACACATGGAGGCCAGCAGACAACACAGAAAAAGTTTAGACTCAGAACTGCATAAAATATATGTATATTACTGTGTGATATCAACATCTTTTTTTCTTTTTGGAGGGGAAAGATAGGGCAATTGGGGTTAAGTGACTTGCCCAAGGTCGCAGGCTAGTTTTTTGTGTGTTGACTGAGACTGGATTTGTGCTCAGGTGCTCCTGACTCCAGGGCCAGTGCTCTATTTACTGTGCCACCTAGCTGCCCCAATATCAACATATTTTATCTTTTAGTACAATAAATATACAGAATTTCTTCTTTGGCACCAAGGGAGGGCCAAAAATTTTTATGTGAATTTTCTAGATTGAGGAGGAACTACTCTTAAATGAATATGAACTGGTTGAGTGGACTACAAAGAATAATCATGAATGGTCCCATGTCAGTGTAACAAGATGTCTTCAGTGGAATGCCCATGTTTGGCTCTGTGGTATTTAGTATTTTTATTAATGATTTGGATAAAGATACAGATAACATCCTAATAAAATTCACAGATTATGCAAAGCTAAGAGGGGTATCTAACACATTGAATGACAAGACTTCAAAGTATCCTGAATCTAAGATCAGTTTTATTAGGGATATGTGGGAAGTTGTATGATTGTGTTTAAGAAATTGACTCCACAAAGACAAAAAGATCTGGGGATTTTAGTGGGCCATAAGCCACAATCAGTAAGGTCTTAGACTTCTGTGAGAAGCTTAACTTTCAGGAAGGAAATGATAGTTCTGTGTTTGCATATGAATGCCCTGATCACACCTCATCTGGAATGTTGTGTTCCATTCTGGGCACCTAGTTTTGGAAGAACTTTGATAAGCTGGAGAATATTCAGAGGAGAGTGACTAGGATGATGAAGGACTTTGAGTTTGGATCAGGGTTCATGGTTTCTTTGTGTGCTTCCCTCTTTCTCTCTCAGAGAAGTCGAGGTGATGAAACATAAAGGGTTAGAGAGTTCCATTGGGATGCTAAAAGGGGTCAGTTGATTTGCCCAAGGTCACAAAATAAGTATCAGAAATGAGGCTTTTCCTAACTCTGAGACTTGGCCCTCTATCCACTAACTAGGTTAATGCTCTTCCTTTTAATTATTTTTTAGGTATTTTAAAGATGGTCTGGTAGAAAAGGGATTAAATTTGTTTTGTTTGCTCTCAGAGGGCAAAACTTGGAAAAAGTGGGTGAAGTTGCATATAAATGAATTTAGACTTGATTTCAGGAATCCTCACAATTTAGTTATCTGCTAGTCAGCTGACTTGCATCAGGACATAATGAGTTCCCTGTCACTAGAAGTTTTCAAGCAAAGAATGTATGATAATAGCCATTTAATAAATGGTTTTTGACTGAATGGTGGGATTTCTTTTTGGAGATTAGATGGTTTTTGAGGTCTCTTCCAGTTCTGAGATTCTGTAACTCTCTGACTGTTTGAAGCCAGGCCCCACTATGATAAGTAAATAATCATTGAAACTTGTCCTCCATGAAATGGTTTTCATATATAAAAAAGTTCAAATACGGCTCTTGTTCTAGGAATTCTTCTTTTTTTTTTTTTTAGTATCATATGGACATTAAATTTTTTAGTCAGAATTCTGACATCACTTTTTATTTATTTAGGTTGTTGTTTAACTTGTCTATTTTTAGTTTTCAACATTCATTTCCACAAGATTTTGATTTATAAATTTTCTCCCTGTCTATCCCCTACCCCCCAACCCAAAATAGCTATCCTACTGAATACCCCTTTCCCCAGTCTGCTCTCTGTTATATCCTCCCTCATGCCCCCTCTGACTTTCAAGTATGGCAAGATGGATTTCTATACAACAGTGCCTATACATCTTATTTCCCAGTTGTATGTAAAAAATAATAATACACACACACATATATTATTTTTTAACATTTGATTTTAAAACTTTGATTTCCAGATTCTTTTCCTTCTTCCCTTATCACCCACACCTACTGGGAGAAGTGATTCAATATAGATTATACATGTGTAGTTATGCAAAACATTTCCATAGTAGATATATTGTGAAAGAATGATTATATTTCCCTCTATCCTATCTTGCCTCCCACTTATTTTATTTTCTCCTTTGACCTCACACCTTTTCAAAAGTGTGTGCTTCTAATCTCCCTCCCTTCTATCAAACCCCCTCTTATCCCTTTACCCCCTACTTTCCTGTAGGGTAAGATACCCAATTGAGCATGTATGTTATTCCCGCCTTAAGCCAAATTCAATGAGAGTAAGGTTGACCCATTCCCTTTTGTCTTCTGTTCTTCCCCTCCATTGTAACAATTTTCTCTTGCCTCTTTTTTATGGGGTAATTTACCCTATTCTATCTCTCCTTACCTCCTCTCATTATATTCCTCTCTCACCTCTTAATTTTATTGTTTAGATATCATCCCTTCATGTTCAACTCATCCTGTGCCCTCTATGTATACACGTACATATATATACACATACTCATATAAGAACTTATACATACACACACCCTCCTATATAAACATATATGTATGTATACATATATATTCCCTTTAACTATCCTCATACTGAGAAAAGTCTCATGAGTTACAATGATCATATTTCCATGTAGGAATGTAAATAGTTCAATTTTAATAAGTTCCTTATGATTTCTTTTCCCTGTTTACCTTCTCATGCTTCTCTTGCTTCTTGTATTTGAAAGTCACATTTTCTATTCAACTCTGGTTTTTCCATCAAGAATGCTTGAATGTCCTCTATTTCATTGAATGACCATCTTTTCCCCTGAAACATTATACTCGGTTTTGCTGGGTAGGTGATTCTTGGTTTTAATCCTAGCTCCTTTGACCTCTGGAATATCATATTCCAAGCCCTTGAAGCTGCTAGATCTTGTGTTATCCTAATTGTGTTTCCACAATACTCGAATTGTTTCTTCTTGTAATATTTTCTCCTTGACCTAGGAACTCTGAAATTTGGCTATAACATTCCTAGGAGTTTTCTTTTTGGGATCTTTTTCAAGAGGTGATCTGTGAATTCTTTCAATTTCTATTTTGCCCTCTGGTTCTAAAATATCAGGGCAGTTTTCCTTGACAATTTCTTGAAGGATGATTTCTAGCTTCCTTTTTTGATCATGGCTTTCAGGCAGCCCAATAATTTTAAAATTGTCTCTCCTGGATCAATTTTCCATGTCAGTGGTTTTTCCAATGAGATATTTCACATTGCCTTATATTTTTTCATTTGTTTGGATCTGTTTTATAGTATCTCGATTTCTCATAAAGTCACTAGCTTCCATTTGCTCCAATCTAATTCTGAAGGAATTATTCTCTTCAGTGAGTTTTTGAAATTCCTTTTCCATCTGGCAAATTTGGCTTTTTAAGGCATTTTTCTCCTCATTGGCTTTTTGGGCCTCCTTTGCCATTTGAGTTAGTCTAATTTTTAAGGTGTTATTTTCTTCAATCAGGATGTTGACTCTTTTTTCATGATTTTCTTGCATCATTCTCATTTCTCTTCCCAGTTTTTCTTCCACTTCTTTTACTTGATTTTCAGAATCCTTCTTGAGCTCCTCCATGGCCTGTGATCATATTTTTCTTGGAAGCTTTTAATGCAGGAGTTCTGACTTCGTTGTCTTCCTCCTGTTCCATGCTTTGCTCCTTTTTGTTCCCAAAAAAGATTCTATGGTCTGTTTGTGCTTCCCCTGCTTGTTCATATTGCCAGTCAATTACTTGACTTTTGAGCTTGTTGCCACAGTAGAACTCTGCTTCCAGAGAGAAGAGCTTTGTTCCAAGTCCCTGGGGTTTTCACAAATGTTGTCAGAGGTCTGAGGAGGGCACCCTCTCTACTCACCACACTGGCAAACTGGTATTTCTTACCTCAGGATCACCACCCAAGATAGCAACCCAGATCCAAGCAGGTCAAAGAAGAGCAATTGTCCTCTGAATGGTCGCTTGGTCCCCCAATAATCTGTAGGCCATGGGCTCCTGGGGCTGCAGCCGCTGTGCCTTTGCCACCTCTCACCCCAGGGGCATGGGCCAGACTGTGCCCTTCCTTTCCAACAGAGTTCCTGACTAACCTTTTACTTTCTTTTTGGTGTTTATGACTTGAAAAGTCTGGAAACCACCACAGGTGCTGGTGATTCACTCTCCTGGAGTCAGCTTTGGCCACTGCTGTCTCCCTGGCGCTAAAACCATGCAGCTCACATTGGACTGCGCGCAGCTCACATTGGACTGCGCTCAGCTCCCAACGCACTGTGATGAACCCTTCCTGTCAGCCTGCCAGGCTGCCTTCAGTGGGACATTTGTTTCTCCCTGTCATTTTGTGGGTTTTCTGTAGCTCTAAAATTTGTTTAGAGTCATATTTTATAGGTATTTGAGGTGGTTGAGGGGGGAAATCATGGAGTTTCCTGCTTCTACTCTGCCATCTTGGCTCTGCCCCCCTGTTCCAGGAATTCTTGCAGTTGTTTGGGAAGGCCTGCTGAGATTTGTCCTAGAAACCTGAGTTGGGAGATTATTAGTATTTTCCCGGAAACTTAATATTTACATTTTTATGACAAGAAAATAAAATCCCCAAGGCAGTTTCTCCTAGGAAAGAATAGATATATAATCTGAAGTTTTATGGTTTTATTGTCCACAGCAAACCAAGTGTTATGGTACTTAGCTATTTAGATTTATCATGAGCCAAATTTTATATTTACATGTTATAATTAAAAATTGAGCATCTTTGGGGCAGCTAGGTGGCACAGTGAGTAAAGCGTTGGCCCTGGAGTCAGGAGGACCCAAGTTCGGTTCTAGCCTCAGACACTTACCACCCACACAAAAAAACACTAGCTGTGTAACCTTGGGCAAGTTACTTAACCCCATTTGCCCTCCAAAAGGCAAAAAAAAAAAATTGAGCATCTTTTTCCATAACTTTGGGAGAAAACAGGCTTCATAGTTCATTTCATTTCCTGTGAATCTTTTTTTTTTTTTTTTGACTTTTGGAGGGCAATTGGGGTTAAGTAAGGTTACACGGCTAGGTGGTGTACGTGTGTGTGGTGTGTGTGTGTGTGTGTGTGTGTGTGTGTGTGTGTGTGTATGTTAAGCGTCTGAGGCCGGATCCAAACCCAGGTCCTCCTGACTCTGGGGCCAACGCTATTTCCTGTGAATCTTAACTCATATTTTACTCATTTTATTCTTCATGGATCAGTATCCAATCAAAAGCCAGTGATGATCATAATCTTATGAATGGAAACCTTCCTATTCAATTGCACTGATTTTAAAAACATAACTAGTCACTGGAGATTTCCAGTATTATTGGCCTAGCTTATAATTAGTATGCTATGATTTTTTTAATTGGAAGGAACCTTAACAGTCTTCTAGACTTCTTGTATGGTGATTAGAAGTTACTAGATTTTTCAAGAATTTAATATTTATGTAGTGAAGTATTATGCTTTAAAATTCATTTGTAAATATATAACACTTGTAGGATTCAATTCAAGAAGAATTTATTAAGTGTCTTCTACATGTCATATCCTGTGATGTGTACTCAGGACACAAAGTCAAAAAGATATAGTTCTTGCCCGTAAGACAATTAAATTCTACTGGTATGTGAATAGGAGTTTGGTGGGAACAGTTTGCAATTTTGGAATAAGAAATATGTGTATCACATTCTTAAGATGTAGGATGGTGTTTTAAAAATCAAAAAGCAGATTTAATATCTTATATTTTTGCCCAAATTTCTTCAACTTCTCTTCCTTTTTCCTGGGAATAGTCTATATCTACAGACTACTGTACCAAGACATGAATTCTGTCAATATATGTTAGGTCAAAAAGAGCTCTGTGGTGATATTAGCCTTTGGAAACAAGCAAAATAACTAAAATAGAATAACAGTTTTATATCAGAATTGTGAATATTTTTGGATGCTATTTTTTTCGATAATTTTTCTTTCTCTTCCCAATCAAATATGCATGGTCAAACAATACATTCCCATATTGACCATCAGAAATGTGTATCATTTTAATCACCCCGTAGGAAGTTGGTAGCATTTTCCATCATTAGTCCTCTTGAGTCAAAGTTGATCACTGTGTTGATCAGAATTTTTAAATCTTTCAAAACTTGTCATTTTAAAAATAATGTTGTTATAGCATAAATTGTTTTGTGTCTCTTCAGTTCATTCAGCATCAGTTTACAAAGTCTTCCCAGACTTCTCTGCAACCATCTCTTTCATCATTTCTGACAGCCAGTAATATTCCATTACGTTAAAATAGTGTATTTTGTTCAGCCATTCCCGAATTGATGCCCCTACTTTGTTTCTACTTCTTTGCCTATATAAAAAAAAGCTGTGATAAACATATTTATAGACATAGTACTTTTTCCTCTTTGATTTCTTTGGGAGGTATAGGCCTTATGGTGGTATAGCTGGGTCAAAGGGTATAGTTAAGTAACTCTTTTTAGCATGGTTCCAAATTGCTTTTCAGAATGACTCACCAATACTTACAAATATTCTCAAAGCATGCACTCAATTGATTATTTAAAATCTATCTACTTTGTTTTATCCATCATAGTATACTCATTTAGCACTTTAATTTTTATATGTTCTTGCCATTATCAGAGTACTGACCAGGCATTCTACTTTCTTTTTAAAGCAATTGGGGCTAAGTAACTTGCGCAAGGTTACACGGCCAGTTTTTTTTTGGTGTGTGTGGGTATAAAGTATCTGAGGCCGATATTGATTCCGGGTTCTCCTGACTCCGGTACAAGCGCTCTTACTCACTGCACCACCTGGCCACCCCAGGCACTCTACTTTTTACACCCAGAATGGATGATCATTCCATTCTCATTTAAAGTAACTAGATTCCAGTTGGATATGTATAGCATTACCAATTAAAAAAACAAGTAGTAGACATTTGTCTTACATATAATTGTAATTATATGGACTAAATTAACTGAAGAGGCGTAGGAGCATCTTCATTTAAATTAATAGCCATAGTCAGATAATTGCATTCTACTGAAATGAGTGTTCACCATTGGTCACATTTTTCAAGGTTAGATAAGGCTGGAGCAAAAGGCTGAATTGGCCACGTGTTCTGTCATACTATTTGTGGGCAGGCATTTAAATTGTTGAGCTGCTCCCTGAGAAAGTAGCAGTGTATATACCAAAATATTATGAACTCTTTCAGTTATTAGCCATTAAATTTTAAAAGGTTGTTTTAATTTAACATTAAGCACCTTCTCTGTATAAGACATTATACCAGGTGCTGGCCAGTACAAAGACAGGAAGGATTCAAGGCCTACTTTCAAGGAGCTTATACTCTTTGTTTTTGTTCAGTTGTGTCTGACCCTTTGTGAACCCCTTTTGCGGTTTTCTTAGCAAAGATACTGGAGTACTTTGCCATTTCCTTCTCTAGCTCGTTTTACAGATGAGGAACTAAGGCAGACAGGGTTAAGTGACTTGCCCAGGGTCACACAGCTTGTAAGTGTTTTAGGCCAGATTTGAACTTAGGAACAGTAGTATTCTGAACTTCAGGCCTAGCACTCTATCCACTGTGTCACCTGGATGCCCTCAGCTTACATTCTAAAAGGTAGAAATTGGGTGACAAAGGAGAATAAAATAAATCAGAGGAGAGATCATTTACCCGAATTGGAGTAGAGGAACAGGAAAAGGCTCCATAAGGAGGTGGCATAGAATTTGACCTTGAAGAAATGACGGCACTTCCTGCTAGATATGGAATAAAAGTTAATAAGGACAAGTTAAAAATCTACCAGAAACGTTGACCCATTTGACCATTTATGAATATATATTTGATGTGACAATGAAGTAATTAAACAAGAAAAAAATAACTTTTATCAATTATAGTTACAATTTGTGAGTCTGTATACACACAGATGTATGTGCTTATGTGTACACCCACATGCCAGTCCACAGGCTTTTAACCATAGTCCACACTTTTAACCATAGTGTCTTTTTGGGACCTGTGTAATTTAAATGGTCATTTTCAGCAAATTGTATCTTTCACAAAGCACACCCCAAGTACTCCCACCTACATGGAGCTTTCTCCCCTAATATTCTCACACTGAAATTGAAATTTTGTGTTTACATGTTGCATCACCCCTGGTTAAATATAAGCTCCTTGAGTAAAGGATTTCTTTCATTTTTGCCCTTGTAGCATGTCATATACATCATCGACGTTTAATAATTCTTCATTGATTTTAATTTAATCACATTATCTTTCTGGGCCCCAGATTAAATACGTACATTGTCTTTGCTTAGCCACTGATCTGAGAGTTAGAACAGAGTTCTTTTTCCAACACTGCTACTAATTCAGTGTGTAACCTAGGTAGAGTAAATCATTTCACACTAGATAAAGTAAGTAATTTCATATCTAGGCCCAGGTTCCAAATATTCTCATTGTTGGAAAGCACCTCTGAGATCATCAAGTACGACCCACACTTCAGTAAGAGAGTATCTCTGGCAAGTCATCTGTTTGGAGACCTACAATGACGAACTCACTACCTCCCAAAGCAGCCTGTTCTGCTTTTGGACAGTTCTAACTGTTATTTTTTTCCTCATATCAAGACTAAATCTGATTCTCTACATCTTCCATCCATTGCTATAAATTCTTTTGTCAGAAACCAAGCAGAAAAAGTCTAATTGTTTTTCCAAATGACAGATTGTCAAATACTTGAAGACAGATACCCCGCTTCCCTATAAGTCTTTTTTACCTAAACATCCTCAGTTCCTTCAACTAGTTATGATATGGCATGTTTTCTGTTTTTCTAGTCATGATCTAGTCAGTCGCTCAGGAGTGAATTCCTGTCTTTTAATTGTCCTAGATATGCCCACAAATTGATAAAATAAACATTATGGTCTTGCTAATATTGTATTAAAGAGGATCTACATTTTAGATCCAAATTTACTGTTTATTTTAAGAAATGACATGTCTGCTCTACCTTACACTATTCTCCATTTTCTGCTTTCTGAAATGTTCCTTATAAGACCCAGATGAAATGCTACCTCTTCCATGAAGCCTTCATTGATTCCCCCTGATAATCAACTGGAATGCTCCCTCCTCTTTGGTCTTGCATGGTATTTCATACTTGCCATTATATAGTTTTTCTCATGCTAAAGCACCCTGTTTGCTCTATGATATAGTATTGCATATTTGTCTGTGTTATATACACTTCTAGGTTGGAAACATATTGAGGACAAGGAGAAGGATAGGGGCAAGATCTATTGTTTTCATTGGTATAGGGAATTTCCAGGTGAGGAGACTCCCCCTACCAATGAAAATTGTCACCTTCTCTGTAACGTATAGTCTTAGATGGTTGCCTAGTACACTGAGAAGTTAAGTGACTTACCCAAGGTCTCACTGCTAGTCTATGTCAGAGACAGGACTTGAGCTTAAGTCTTTCTTGTCTCTTTTTAGAATGTATTAAGTTTCTTACATAGGCATACTTAAGTCACTCAGAGAACATCTCTTCACTGTGGGAAGTCTCATTCAGGCCTGGGGAGTTCCTTCTGTCAAGGACATACACATAGGATACAACCTCTTTGGTAGCCTAACCAGTCCCTTGAGAATGGTCCCTGAATCACATAACCCTTGATTGGTCATCCAGTGAATAATAGGTGTAGCTTGTTTTATGGTCTGTAAGGTTTAGATCCTATCAGGTCTAGGTCCTTATGAATTTGGGAGATGAAAGCTAGTAGTTATCCTATACTCTCCCATTGGGGTCGGCCAAAAAAGCAGGTGCTTTTGGATTGAGTGTATTGGTCTGACAGGGCACTGGAGAAGACAGGTGATTCATTATGATGATAGTATCTCATATAACAACACTGGCAACAGATGCTGGAACTCGATTTGAAAAGTTGTTTTTGTGAGTAGAGGGAACAATTTTTGCCCATGAAAAACCCAAGCCAATTTTAGCTCCTATAGAAGTTTTATGAGCCTGTCACTCAGCTTTTTAAACTGTGATCTAGAAATCCAGATTCCATACCCAGATGCCTTCTTTTTAAGCATCCATTTACTTCCCAAATCTGCTTTCTGTTATCCTTTGCCTTGAAAAGGCAGCAGTGATGGAAACATCTATGTCCCAGTGATCTTCAGTATCTCACCAAGACTTTGTAATCTTTGGCAAAAAGCCTTCTGGGTTTTTAACAGCATTTTTATACCTTTTTAAATAACTAGAATCGATATTAGTCCTGTATTTTGAGAGTTGGGAGGTTCTCTTGTCATGTTTTACAAATATACCCTAGGGAGATACATCTCTATTTTTGTTTTCAGGAACGTAACTCCTAGAGTAGTGCATGGGACCATATACCTGTATTTTCTGGACATTTTCCAAAACATGAAATTAGTCAAAGTGAGTAGCAGTTTCAGGCAGTTATTGATCATTAGTATATTCTTCCGTGAAGTCTTTGAAGCTAGGTGAATCTCTGGATTTGTATGCACTTACCATCTGTTTCACACAGTTTAGTGGTTAACTGTGTGTATAGTGTTCTATTCTCCCATTTTGTGCTATGTATATTTTTCTCCCAGGCAAAACTCTTATGTTTTCAAGGACATTGACCATGTCTTCTACGTGTTTTGTGTCTTTTACATGGTAACCAGCATAAGGATATGCTAGGAAATAATTTGGTTGACTTAGAACTCTCAAATCCTTAAACTTTATCAGAACACATAACCCTGTCTATTCCCTCTGGTGCTGACTCTTTTCAGTATTGTTAATGGATGGCCCAGGTTGAGCTGAAATGTGTTTGACATTTTAGGAATCATTGACATTCAAGGATGTAGCTGTGGACTTCACCCAGGAGGAGTGGGGGAAACTGGACACTGATCAGAGATACCTGTATCGGGATGTAATGCTGGAGAACTATAGGAACCTGGTCTCACTGGGTAAGAGTAGGTTTCTTTTATGACTCAAGGTCAAGTCTGCCTATTAGAATATCTTTGTTTTCTTAGATATTAAAATGTGTGTATATGTGGAGGTATGGAGGAAAGTATTCTGAAGTGTTTATTTGTATTAATTCTTGGAATTAAGTGATCAAAAAGTCCTAATCCCTTTGGGGTATAGGAACAGGGTATTCTATTGCCTTGTTCCATTTGAGAGGTCTACCCTTTGTAAAGTCTGAAATAGATATCTGTCTTTGATATTGCCATGATCTCACCCTTCAGTGACCCTCAAGAAGAAGGGATTTGGATTTTTATGGGATGGTTCTTTGTCTCCTGCACAAATACCCAAATCCTATGTTTTTCCATAAGGGCATCAAGGTTCGAAACCATATGTGATTTCCCAGTTGGAACGAGGACAAGAGCCTTGGATAGTAGAGAGAGAAATCTCAAGCAAAGGTGAGTGAGGAAACAAACCGCCCTGGAGTCACTACAAGTAACTTTTATGTGGGTTTGTAATCTTCAAATTATTCATGTAGTGGTTTTCCTCCAAGCCTCCCTGGCCTATAAAGAAAACTTAGGTCATTTGGCATGAGCTCCTGTAAGTATCCTTACTTAGAAAATGTAATTTAATCCAAACTCTTGGATTTTGCCAAATCCTAAAAGCCAAAGAATGTCACAACCAAATAGAAAACTATGGTACTATGTTTGTGTCTGTAAGGATTCAAACAAATTTCTAAACCCATTTCCTTTTAGAGGTATAATTTTGGTTATTATAGGGTCAGGTATATGGGGAGAGGTGGTGGTCCATTACCTTCTTGAAAAACATGAAGCCTCTATTTGAACATTTCCAGCGACAGGGATTTCTTGACGTTCTGAGGTAGCCTGTTACATTTTGGAAGGATTATAGATCATAAAGCTGTAGAGGGTATGAGATTCAGGTGGATTAAGGCTCCTCAGATAGAATGAGCAGATGTGGGATTTGAAACCTGGAGTCTGCTGACTACAAAGTCAGTGCCCTTCCCATTGTACCAATTGCGATTTTTAATGAAGTCTTTTTTATATTGATCTGAAATTTGCCTTTTTCTAGATTCTTGCTATTCATTCATCCTAGCTCTGCCCCTTGAAGTGGAAAAAAATGGAAGGTATCCTTGTTCTACATAACAGTCCCTAACCTATTTGAATATTATGTTAATCATGCATTTTCTTCCTTTTGTACACATCTCCAGTTTGAAGGAAATAGGTGTCCCTTATCTTCTCTAAAGAACCATGAAAAAGATGACACAAAGATGGGAAGGAAAAACTGACAAGTCATATGACAGATCCTGAGTCTGAAAAGACCTTTCTTGACAGGCTAGAACATTTTGCTGAAATGTCACATTGTGACAAAATTTAATAAGAACTGCTATAAAGTCTTAAACTTTGAAAAATCAACCTCACAGGTATAAGATGGGGACAGCATGTGTCCTTAACAGTCCTCATGAAAAAGATCTGCCTGTTCTAGTACACTGTAATCACCAAGTGAGTCAACAATGTGATGTGGAAGCTAGAAAAGCTAATAATAAGAGTGGCATAATGGCTAGGACTAAGAAGGGTCCCTTTATAGTCTTCCCCGGTCAGACCGCATCTGGAGTGTTGTATTCAGTTCTTCATGCCACATTTAAGGAACTGCACTGAGAAACATCCCTAGGAAGGAAACCAAGATTGTGCTTAAAAAGCCTTTGAGACTGGTTAAAGAAATTGGGTGTTTAGCCAAGAAAATTTGAGAAGTCAGGCAGTACATGGTAGCTAGAAGCTGAGAAGTTAGGTAGTTAGGTAGTACATGTTTTTGAGCAGCTGAAGGGCTCTTTGTGGAAAGAGAATTAGACTTATTCTGGTGAACCACAGAGGGCAAAGTAGAGCAGTGGATGGAGGGTGTGGGGAAGTGGATTTATGTTTTATGTAAGGGAGAAACTTCCTAACAGTTGTTCTAAAGTAGAATGGGTGGACCTAGCAGGTGGTGTAGGTTTCCTCTCACAGGAAATCTTCAAGTAAAGGCTTCACAACCACTTGTTTGGGATACTGTAGAGGGTCTTATTTTTCTGGTGTTGAGTAAGGTACTTTAAATGCTATGTCTGTAAAAACATTAATGAATGCACTGGGATTCTGTGATCCTGAAAGCTATTTATTTAATCACATTCTGGATCCAGTTCCCAGTATCTTCTTCCTGAACATGAATCTTTTGATTATTTCCTTTGTCACTAGCATTCAGTTCAATTCAATTTAATAAACATTGATTAAACAACCTAATAGTAACTGTAGTTTGTGTCTTTCTGTGTTCATAGTCCCCTCCATTTTATCTTATTACTTTGATTGACAAATTTCTCAAACTTGTACTTTGTGCCCACTTCTCTAATTTTTTTCATTGCACTCTGGTTTCTGTTCCTTCTCCCTCCCCTAACCTTGCCTCCTAAAACTTTACAAAAATAGTTCTTTGGACGTCACCCTTGACATCTTTCTGGTTAAGCCTTATGACCTTTCTCTTTTTTAACCTTTATTCTTTGAGAGTATTGATCACCCTTTCTTGATGCTCTCTTAACTTTTCCTTACTTAGGAGATGCTGCACAGTATCATGAACCTTTTTTTTTTTTAACCTTTTACACAGTTTCTCTCCCTTATTGTCATTGGAACTGCTTCCTAATTGCAGGTGTTATTAAAGACTGTTCTCAAGCCTTCTGTTTTTCTTTCTCTATAATCTCTCCTCCTGAAAGCTCATTCCTTCCGATGGCTTCACTGCTGCTTTGTATGGTGATAACTGACATCCTCATCTCCATGCTTTGTCTTACAGCCACACCAGGCTTACCTTCCACTTACTCACCAGCTCTTTCTGCTTGAATATCTCATACTGAGTGAGCCTGAATTAATTTCCGCCTGGACTAACAACTTTTAGAATTTTCTGCATTTTCTAGATGTTCCGTTACCATTTCAAAAACTAGACTTGCTCTCTTTATCCTCAAATCTGCTTCTCTTTGATTTCACTCTCTTGTTTGTTATACTACTACTTTTGTCTTCTCACTTGACTTTCTGAGGTAGCCTGTTACATTTTGGAAGTATTATAGATCATAAAGTTGTAAGGGGTATGTCCAGTTAATATTCAGTTAATTATTAGGTGCTGCAGTTACAGTCTTCACAATATCTCTTGCTTCCACCTTCTCCTCCATGTTCTCAATACTATCATCTTTGTGAAGGTCCTCAGTTCTACTGATCTGAACTATTTCGGTGATCTTCACTAGGTCTTTTGTATGCACTCTTTACCTCTTCAATCAATCCTTCACATGCCTTTCAGAATAACTTTTTGGTCATTTCACTCCTTTGCTCAAAAATATTAAGTGGTACCCATTTGTCTTCTGAAAAAAGTTAAAATTCCGTTTCCTGGTATTTAAGACCTTCCACATTCAGACACCATCCTGTTTTTCCAGCCTTTGCTCAAATTATTGCTACGTGTTCTGTGTTCCAAACAAAGTAGTTTGCCCTCTACTTCCCAAACATACTATATGCCCTCCTGCCTCCATGCTTTTGCTCAGGCTGCTACCTGTGCTTGGAATGTCCACCTATTTACTTTTTGGATTCCTGTTCTTTGAAAAAAGAAAATTATTGATACATTTTGTTTTGACACAGCATACATTTACCAGTAAACTCCAAAACAACTACCTTTACAAAGTACACTTCCTGAAAAACAATTACTTTATAGATAAGTGTTGAAAAGGGGGTGGGGGATTAAGTATATGTCCTTTAAATTTGATGGTATGATATTAACATTGACTGTCATAATTGACCAGAATTTTGTCCCCTCTTTGTATTTTTTTTTATTTACAATTGTTGTAGTAATAGTGTATATATATATTTTCTCTTTCTTTATTCCTCATCACTTCACACAATTCTTTCCATAGTTCTTTGAATCCTTCACATTTGTCATTCTTAATGATCTAGTAAAATACTAATATTATATTCTTCTAACATAATCTAAGGCATTTCCCATTCATTGGACACATTTTGTTTCTAGCTTTTGGTTGTCACAGATAATGCTTATATGAACATTTTCATGCCTTATGTGGTACTTTAAAAAAAAATTGTCAATAACTTCTTTAGGATATAATCTCAGTAGTAGAATCTTTGGGTCAAAGGGTATGGGTACTATATGACAGGTCCCCTCCAGTTCTTTTTTTTTTTTGAGGGCAATTGGGGTTAAATGACTTGCCCAAAGTCACACAGCTAGTAATTGTGTCAAGTATCTGAGGCTGGATTTGAACTCGGATCCTCCTGACTCCAGGGCTGGTGCTCTATTCACTGTGCTGCCTAGCTACCCCTGGTCCCCTCCAGTTCTAAGGCTATAATTTGTGATCTATAAATGGTTTTTCTTTTTGCAAAATTAAAAATTTATTTACAGAATTGCTCACCTAGTTTATAACTCTAAAAGCGAGGAATTGAAGTGCTTATCCTTTCCACAACCCTTTCAAAAGTGAATTTTCCTGTTTTTAATATCGTCATTAACTTGATGGATATGAAGTGATAATTCAGTGCAGTTTACATTCTTCTACTACTTAAAAACCTTTTATTGGTGTCTATTTTTACCTTAATTTCATTTCTAAATAGGTTTCTCCTCCCTCTTTTATTCAATGAGTCATCCCTTGTAACAAAGAATAAAAATAAGAGAAAGACATTTCAGCAAAACCAACATATGCTTCAAACTGAGTCTGATAGTATAAGTAATATTCCATAGCAGGTAAATTTTAATTTTCTTTTTTTTGTTTATTTTTTATAGTGATTCAGAGAATATTTTCAGGTGATAATTGATAGTTTATATTCCTTTTTCTTCTCTCCTCACCACCAGAATGTTTATTCTTTTCCTTTGACATGATGTGTTCCAGTACATATTGGGTAGTGACTCTTAACCTTGCACATTTATGTCTGTTCTTTATAGGTTTTAGGTATTCCACTTTTATTATAATTACTTTTTAAAATGATTTATTTACACATGAAACTGCAAATCCATTATGTACAACGTGAATGAATTACTTAATGAAAATATTTTCCAAATCTATCTTTTTTTTTTCCTGATTCAGGCTGCATTGATTTTATTTGTGCACAAACATTGAACCTCACAACAACCCAGTAAGGCAAGTGCTATAAGTATTATTATTCAGAGAGGGTAAGTGATTTACTTACAGTTACGTAGCTAGTAGGTATCAGAAGCAGGATTTGAAACTAAGTCATCCTGATTCCACATCTAGTTCTGTATCCACAGTTACACTACCTTATATGTATGATTATGAATTCCCCTCAATTATAACTGAGAAATATATAACTTTAATTCTCCTCTAATTTTTATAGGTGTGATTTTATATTTAGAGTTTTTCTTCCATTTGGAATTTATTATGGCATAAGATTCAAGATATCAAAAAGGGTTTGCCCTGCCTGGAATGCCCTTCCACTTTGCCTGTCATATTCAGCCTCCTTCATTATACCATCTTTCAGACTTCACTCAAGAAAAAGATATAACCTATTTCTCCCTCTCTAGCCATGACCCGAGTTGTAGAGTAATGTGGACCCTTTGAAAATAATTTTAAAAAGGAGCAACCTTATTCATCTAGTTGACAGGTAAGGCAAAGGGGGACTGACTAGTGTGTCCAGGAATTATCTCAACCTCACAAGTTCCCTGTCTATATAAGCTTCAAGCTCCATGAGCACCCCATTGTATCTCTCTTATCTCCATCACTGACTGTGTATAGTCTACATTTAACATAATTTTCTAGAACTTTCCTTCCATAGCCAGCTGGTTTTGCTAATGCATCATATAGCATATCACAACATAACCTACTACAAATTTAGATTAGAGAATATCATATGGATCTTGATTGTTTTTTGTCACCTCCTTGAAGAATTCACAGATTTTCTTAGTCTATAATTTTCCTCTTCTGACCTTGTGTAGCACTTTGTTTTATGATTCTAATGTATTTTATTTTGAAATATATTTTAATTTTTGTTATTCTAATAGACTGTAAGCTCTATGAGGGCAGAGATTTGCTGTTACCTAAACTTTATTTCTCCCCTAACACCTGCTATAAATGCTTTACACAAAGTAGGATATTTGATACATGTTTTTTGAATGTATGAATGTACTTAACCAAATACAGCACACTCTCTTGAGCCCTTATTGTATTCCAATATTCTTCTACCTTTTATTTAAATTACTTAGTTTAGTACTTCTACAACTTTGAACCTATAGATTCCTTCATAGAAGAGCTAATCAATAAACTATGCCTCTGGGTTTTTTCCTGTTATGTGAATAAACAGTGCAGCATTCAGTCAACAACATCATTTGCTTTGAAAATGTGACTGATCTGCCTAATTTTCTAACTTGTATCTCTGGAAATCTTTTATGACACTTCTTGTTTATAATTCCTCATTGGCAGTATGTTTTTATACTTAATACCTATTGCCCAGGTGTCACCCAAAATTTAGATTCTTTAGAGATTGTGGTATTATGTTATTTCTAACCATACAATCGGATAAGTATTGGTATTAAATTATGTGTTTTGGTGTCAGGAACATCTTGGAATTGTTGAAGCACAGTTTCCCCAAATGCAATCCAACTTTCTCTCTTCCTCCTATTCAATTCTGGACCCAGCTCACTGTCCACCTGCAGTTTTCTGTCCAAGATAATGTGTACTGAAAGACTAACTCTACCTGAAGATACAAAGAGACAATTCAATGAGGAAGAAAGGTGGGAGTCATTTAAAGAAACTAATGTGGATGCACAGGACACTCATCAACTAACTTAGATATTTTAAAGATGTACAGAAGATGGAAGCAAAAACAGGTAATGGAGGATAAATATAGAAGCATGACGTGGTCCTGAAAAAATGGTATCAGGTACGTTATAACTCATAATGAGCTGAGGTTGGTGAAGAAATAAGGACAATAAAATGGATATTTAACTATATTGAGGAAAAAAGAAGAGGAGCAAAGAAGGGAAAGGACCACAGTTTATGGTAGAGATGGTGTTAGCTAGTAAATGGAGAAGTAAAAACTATAAATAAGTAATTATAAAAGGAGGCATGAAGTTCAGGGATAGGAAAGATCAGTATGCTCAAGGAGTCAAAGAAAACTTTTATTGTGAAAATAGGAGTAATACATGATTTGGTCCCTGAAAAGTTTTAAATATTTGAATACAGTGAGTAGAAAGTAAGGAGTCTGTTGGGTATTTGAAAGAAACAAACTTCACTGTGCCTTTTAACTTTTAAGTCTGGAGAGATACTTTTTTATACAAGCAATTTTGGGGAGAGCTATTAGACAGAGTTTAGTCTTTTACCAGCCAAACTCTGATTATACTTTTTAATCGGTATACATAGCAGAGAATAAAGAAGTAAAATCCTAGATCACAAGCTATTACTAAATATAAGAATTATGCACAAACCATGCAGTTCTTAGGTGCGGTTTTGTGGCATCTTTCAAAACTGTTCATCACAATATTAATAGGAACACTGGTGATAAAAATATATAATAAAAGATTTAAGACATTGGTGTGAATTCACAGGGAATAAAAATAATAGCTAACATTTATAGAGAACTTAGTATGTGCCATGCACTGTGGAAGTACTTTATAATTGTCTGATCTCACAACAACCCGGCAAGGTAGGTGCTATTATTATCTCCCTTTTACAGATGAGAAAACTGAATTTAAGTGACTTGCCCAGACTCACAAAACTAGTAAGTGACTGAGGCTAGATTTACCTTCAGTACAATTTCATCTTAACCTCAGTTACTTAATTAGTGGGGTCCCCTAGGTCTGTGCTTGACTTTGTGTTATTTGAAATTTTTGTCAAATATGGATTAAAAGCATATTTTAATTAAGCAACACAAAATCAAGTATAGACCTCTGAAGTACTCCATTTGATATTGCCTTCCAAACATTAATGATCATTTTTTGGGTCCAGCCAACCCAGTAGTTCCAGTTATATCTAATGGTACTGTCTCACCTAAATCTCTCCATATTTCCCACAGGAGAAACATGGGAGATTTTATTAAATGCTTTGCCAAATTCTATGTTAATCCTATCTACAGCACTTCCGTGACCTACTAGTTTAGTGAATCTGTCAAGAAAGGAGATATGGTTAGATTGTATGCTCTATTCTTGATAAGTCATATTGCGTATTTGTAAACGTTGCTTCTATTTCTAGATATTTCACATCTTTAATAATACACTCTAGAATTTTGCCAGCAAATCAAGGTCAACTCAATCCCAAAAGTAATTTCTCTCAGATTTGATAGTTAAGAATACACTAAAATTTTTGAGATTTACTATATTTTACAGACTTTATTCTCTTCTCTTTTTTGAAAATTAGGGTAACATTTATTCTTCTCCAGTCTTGACATACCTTTCATTTACTATAACAGTGGCAGAGCAATTACTTTGGCCAATTCTTTCAATACTTAAGGATATAGTTCATCTGAACCAGGTGACTTGAATATGTCAAGGAAGACTAGATACTCTTTATTCTTCATTTATATTCTGTATAATTTCCTTTTAGCCATTGTCATTCTTTCCAGTCCTAAGGTCATTCTCTTTGGCAGAAAAAAATAGAGGCAAAATAAAAATTGATCAATCATCTGTTATCAATTCTACTCCAAGGTCCTTTTATCTTTGACCCAATCTAGCTTAAAACAAAACAAAAAACAGATTTAAAAAAAAACCCAACCTTTTTATTGTCAGTTTTCTTCACTGGCTTGAATTAATTTTTTTTTTTTAATATATGAGCTTTCTCTCTCTCTCCCTTTTTTTTTTTGCTTTTTGGAAGGCAGTTAGGATTAAGTGACTTGCCCAAGGTTACACAGCTAGCTTTTGTGTTAATTGTCTGAGGCTGGATTTGAACTCAGGACCTCCTGACTCCGGGGCTGGTGCTCTATTCACTGTGCCACCTAGCCGCCCCTTGAATTAATTTTTGACTTTAGAATTTCTGACCTTATTATAGTATCCTGTTTCACTTTTGCATTTGTCTTGTTACCTGCTATTGCTTCTGTATTCTTTTCATAGCTTAAAAAAAATCTGAGTTGGCTATTGAATTCTTTGTATATCCACATCTCTTCAAATAAAATTTGTTTTTTCTCCTTATTGGAATTCTTTATTGTAATTCCTTCCTTCGTGTCTTTCAGAATTTAATTTTCCACAGTTTCTCATGCCTATAGGACTCATCTCCCTTACAGAATTTAAGTCAATAGAATCCTACCTATTAACTCTTTAAAACCTCCTCTTATAATAACAGGAAACCACTTACCTAGCTCCATACTTGTCAAAGGTCCAAGATTGGTCAAAGACCTGGGAATTAGAAGTAAAATGGAGGAAGGTCAGATGTGAATAGTTAAAATAAGTCTCAGCAGTCAGAATAGATAAATGCATAAAATCTAGTAGTCTTAGGAGAGTAAAACTGGAGACAAATGAATAGAATGTAAAAGTGATGCAGGTAATGGGATACCAATATTTTCCTCTCTAAACCCTTTAACTTCCTGCTGAATGAGGACAACTAGGGATCAGTAGCAGTGTGTAGGAAATGACAATAGAGGTAGATATAGGTAAAGATGGTATCATTTGTGGCTACAGATGATTCCTGATTATAATTGGGCAGAGTAGGAGAGTTTGTACTGCAGGGGTGTTGTGACAGACATGAAATTGTTACTGAAAAGAATTTCTTTGGCAGCAGTGTGTATAATCTGTTGGAAGGCTATCATTATAATAATGGGATAGGGCAATGAAGCTGTGAACTTCCCAGATTGCCTGCCTTCCAGTATCCTCCTCTTCACTCTTGCTTGTATCCTATCTATTTAGGCTATTCCAATAGACAACCCTTCACAATTTGATCTTCCTTGATTGACTTAATTGACTATACTTTCCTTGCATACTAAATATGTTTTCTCTCTAACCACCAATGTTCTCTTAAGTGATCCTTACCTATTCTTCTCATTCTCTTTCTAATTGTAGGGTCTTATTTGAAAGTATTCAAAGCCACTTATTTTTTACTCAGTATTATTTCACTTTCCTATTCTTATGTTAGTAGTTTCATATCTTACAGCATGAATAATAGGGCACAGTCGCATTTTTTCTTTCTTTCTTTCAGACTGGGGAATCAGGCCTGAACCCAAGGATCCAATTCCCATACAGGGCATTTATGAAGAAGGAACATCTCAGGAGGCAGCAGTAGAAAGATTGACAAAGGATGGTATCTGGTACTCCAAATTAGGAGAAGCCTGGAAGTCTGATGATCAATTTGGGAAGCAGCCAGATAATAAAGAAGATTATCTGAGGCAAGTTACAGTTTCCCCAAAGAAAATTTTGCTTGGGAAGATAGACCCTGAGCATTATGAATTTAGTCTGAATTCAGTTCTTGTTACAGAACAGAGGGTTCCTACAGGAGAGAAAGACCATGAATGTGACATATTTGGAAAAACTTTCAGGTGTAATTTGCATCTAATTAAACATCAGAAAACATGTGTAGGGAAGAAACAATATGAGTGTAATGAATGTGGAAAAGTTTTTTATAAGGGTGCCCTACTTAGACAGCATCAGAGAATCCATACAGGAGAGAAACCTTATAAATGTAATGATTGTGGAAAAGCTTTCAGACTTCGTGGAAACCTTACTCAGCACAGAAGGATTCACACTGGAGAAAAACCCTATAAGTGCAATGAGTGTGGGAAAGCCTTCAGACTTCATGGACACCTTACTCAACATAAGAGAATTCATCCTGGAGAAAAAATCTTTGAATGTAACGAATGTGGAAAAGCTTTCCATAGGACTGCACTTCTATTGCAACATAAGAGAACCCATACTGGAGAGAAACCCTTTAAATGTAATGACTGTGGAAAAGTTTTCAGTAATAGTGCCCTCCTGATGCAGCATCAGAGAATCCATACTGGAGAGAAACCCTATGAATGTAATGAATGTGGGAAAGCCTTCAGACTTAGAGGAAACCTTACTCAACATACAAGAATCCATACTGGAGAAAAACCGTATAAATGTAATAATTGTGGGAAAGCTTTCAGTAAAGGTACACTACTTATACAGCATCAGAGAGTTCATACTGGAGAAAAACCCTATGAATGTCATGAGTGTGGAAAAGCCTTCAGACTTCGTGGAAATCTTACACAACATAAGAGAATTCATACTGGAGAAAAACCCTATAAATGTAATAATTGTGGGAAAACCTTCAGTCAGAGTAAACACCTAACTCAACATCAGAGAATTCATACTGGAGAGAAGCCCTATGAATGTAGTGAATGTGGAAAGGCATTTTGTGATAGGTCATCCTTGACCAAACATCAGAGGATTCATACTGGAGAGAAGCCTTATGAATGTAATGAATGTGGGAAAGCTTTCAGTAGGGGTGCACTCCTTACTCAACATCAGAGAGTCCATACTGGTGAGAAACCCTATAAATGTAATGATTGTGGAAAAGCATTTAGTAAGGGTGCACTCCTTAGACAACATCAGAGAGTTCATACTGGAGAAAAACCATATAAGTGTAATGAATGTGGAAAAGCCTTTAGACTTCGTGGACACCTTACTCAACATAAGAGAATTCATACAGGAGAGAAGCCCTATGAATGTAGTGAATGTGGGAAAACCTTCCGTCAGAGTACAGACTGTACTCAACATCAGAGAATCCATACTGGAGAGAGACCTTATGCATGTAGTGAATGTGGAAAAGCATTTTGTGATAGGTCATCTTTGACTAAACATCAGAAAATCCACACTGGAGAAAAACCTTATGAATGTAATGAATGTGGAAAAGCTTTTATTCGAAGTTCATATCTTGTTCAGCATCATATAACTCATACTGGAGAGAAACCCTTTGAATGTAATGAATGTGGGAAAGCCTTCAGCCTGCATGCAAATCTTACTCGACATCAGAGAATTCATACTGGAGAGAAACCATATAAATGTATTAATTGTGGAACTGCATTTCGGCATAGTTCAGCCCTGATTAGACATCAAAGAGTTCACAAGGGAAAATAATTCTGGGAATTTAGTAGATGATGTAGCCTTCTTTTAGATATAGCCTTCATTCCCTGTGGTCATGATATCACAGTTTGTCATTATGTGTGATTGTGTTTGGTGTATTTTAATGAAAAATGTGCTTCTGTTCACATTTCCCCATCCTCCCTCCCCCATGAACTTTCTTTCATCATATATATATACACATATACACACATTATGTTGCCTACAAGGGAGCTTATATAAAAAAAATTCATGATCAATTTGCCAATAATTTAATCAACAAAATTTAAAGATATTAATCATTTTTATATTTCAGTTTTGTTAAATTACCAATTTTATGTTTTTATAAAGCTCTACTAAATATTTTTGCATTGCTTTTCATGATAAAATACTAGTGATATGTGAATACCTAACAAGAGTTGATACCAATAGAAGTTAGCTTTTTTACTTTGAATAAATTGGGCTGTTTTCCTTAGAATTAACATTATACATGATTTGGTGGAAAGTGTGCTTATATAAATTGTCTAGTGAAGCCCAGTGAATTTTTTATTTCCTTGAAAAGAATAGAAATAATTTTATTTTAAAGATAGAAATCATGGGATATTGATCTAAGGTGTTGTACAAAGAAGACTGAAGGGGAACCATCATGAACATGAACATTGGCTAAAAATCAATACAAAAAAATTGAAAGCAACCAAATTTAAAATGAGCAAAATAGAAAAAGCATGTTAATGCAATTTTAAAATATTGTCATACATGTGAATTGACTAAAATGCTAGAAGCAATGGAGATAGGAAAAGAAACCATGTAAAGTTATTCCATGAGATATCCTGAGGTAAATGACATTTTCAAGAAATTGAGTAAAAGTTGGCAATGCTAAGAAAATCACCTGATTAAATAAAAGAAGAATTTGAAGGAAGAAATTCAGTGAGAATTAAGAAATATAAAAAATAAGAGTAGAATGGAAAATACAATAAAAAATGTTAGAAATCTGTAGCAGCTAACACCAGACATTTCAGTGGAAAATGGAATTACATCAAATACAGCAATTGGAAATCCAGCCTCATGGAATTATCCAAATTATTGGAAAACACATCCAAGCAACAGACCTGAATGTTATATCATAATGCAGAATTTGAATATTACAGATACCTCAGGGAACTTACAAAAACAAAGACTCTGGATACAGCATTTCAAAAAATTCCCTATCAACTGAATAATGTAGGCATATCAAACTCAACATGTCCAGAACAAAAGTTATTATTCTCCAAATCCACACCTCTTCCTAAATTCCCCATTTCTGCCAAAGACACCATCATCTTTCTAGTCAACCAGGTTCACAACCTTAGAGTCATTCTCCTTACTCTTCTCTATCCTACACATCCAAGCAGTTGCCAAGTCTTATTTGTTTCTGTCTCCACAACATCTTTCATATCCATCTCCTCTTTACTCACAGAACCACCATCTTGAGGAGTACACTTCTTATGTAAATTATTGCAGTAGTCTAATTGGTCTTCCTGCTTCTAGTCTCTCTCCTGTAATACATCCTTTACTGAGCTACCAAAGTGATATTTCTAAAGAACAGGTCTAACTATATTAGTTCCCTATTCAATAAATTCCTATGGTTCCCTGTTATCTGTAGGAGCAAATATAAAGTCCTCTCTTTGACATTTAAAGTCCTTCACAACTCGTTTCCAATCTACCTTTCCGTACTTATTATATATTACTACCCTTCGCATGTTCTGTGGTCCAATTAAACTGACCTTCATGCTGTTCCACACACACACACACACACACACACATATATTTGCATATATATAATATATATTCCCTCTCCTGTCTCTGTGCCTTTTCATAGAAAATCTCTCCTACTCAGAATGCACTCCTTTCTCACTTCCATCTCACAGAATCCCTAGATTCCTTTAAAGCAGAGCTTAAACAGCATCACCTATGTGAGACCTTTTTGTCCTCAGCTGCTAGTGCCTCCCCTTGAAATTACCTTGTATTGATTTTGTATGCATTTTGTATTTATTTCTATGTATATGTGTTTTCCCCAATAGAATGTAAACTCTTTGAAGGCAGGGACTGTTTTATTTTTGTATCCCCATCACCTACCGCAGTGCCTGGCACATAGCGGTCACTGAATAAATGCTTGTTGATTATAATAGTCAAAGAATATTTTCAGAATTGGCAAAAATAACTAGCTAAATAAAAATAGAATAAAAAAGGACATTTAAAAAGATAAAATATTTAACAAATTTAGACACATCATATTTAAACTACAACACTACAGTGATAAGGGGAAAATACTGTCCAGTGTTACAAGAAGTGAAGAAATCACTGACCCAGAAATAATAATTTGAATCAGAGCATACTTTTCAGGAAGAAAAAAGCTAATAATGAAGAAAGTGGTATCCAACATTTACAAAATTAAGGCACATAAGCCATGAATCCAGTACTATTGACTCAGGGAAATTAAGCATGTTTTATATGAAGAAAGTATATGGATATTTGAGAACCAATATACTTTAAAAACTTTGCTTGTCTTTGAGCAGTTCTTTAAAAAGTCAACAGGTCACGCTTAAGATACATGCTTTAAAACAAGGTAAAACAGGTGATGACTAAATGTGACACCCCTTAGAACATTATATTGATTGAGTCATTGAAGGTTTCAGAAGCACATGTTAGATAAACAGAGAAAAAGCCTCACTATTAAAGTAAAGGGGGAGCAAGGTAATACCAAATCAAGGCTCCTGTGTTTGATAAAAAGGAAATCCAAGTTAAAGTAACTGTCATAGTTACTAATGTGAGTCTAACAACAACTTTGTTTAGAATTCTGTTTAGTTTGGATTAATAGGAATGAGATTAGGAAATTTTATGTTTTCTGAACGAGTCAAGAAAAAACTTCATTGTATCTAAGATCTGTGAGTTCTTCATCCAATTTATAACCTATTTATACCTTAGAAAATAATTTGAATTAGCTAAGTCTCAGAGAAGTTAAGTACTTACTGTGACTAAATTTAATAATTCAGCAAACTGCCAGAAACTTGGTTCAATGAATGCTTACTATGAAGTAAGTAAATTTTTCTGAATTAAATAGCTTGCTCATGGTCACATTGCTAGAGCTAATAAGAGTCTGAGGCAGGATTTAAACCCAGGGCTTCCCATCTCCTAACACTAAACTCTACTACTTTATACCACATCTCTGCCAAAACAAACCTAAAAACTATAAACACAAATTGTCCAAACTCTTCAAATAAAGTGCAAAATAGTCACACAATGTTAAACAACAACATTTTTATGGGATTAATTCAGAAATATCAGTAGATTTAAAATGGAAGGCTATTCTAAAATTTGCTGTGTTGCTTGCCAAGTTATGAAAAGTATGAGTGTTATATTGATCAAAATTAAATTAAAACTGGAAAGTGATTTTACAAAAGTTAATGTAATATATTAATCTAAAAATTCTTATAAATGATGAATTGGGACATAACAATCTTAAATATATATAACTACATATACATATTCATCTAATAATTCTGCAGCAGAATTCATAAAGAAAAACCCAACATCCTAGCAAGAAGAAATAGATTTAAATGATTACATTTAAGAGACTTTGAAACTTCTTTATCAGATTAAAAATATATCAAAAAGATAAGAAATCACAAAGCTGCTAAGCATTAGAAGTATGCTTTGAACTTGGGTCTTCTGGCACTAGAGTTTGATAGCATATGATCATTCTATAACTATAGTCCAAACATCTCTGCTGAGAGGAAGAAAGTGTCATGGATCTTTTGAAAACAAGATTGGTCGTTGCACTTATTTAAATTTTGAGGTATTTTAATATTGTTTTGCTTTATTACTGTAGGCATTATGCTCATTGCTTTCTCTTATTTCTGTTCACTTTACATCATGTTCATATAAGTCTTCTCAACCTTTTCTGAAGCCCTCATATTCATAAATTCTTAAGGAGCAATGATATTCCATTACTTTCATAAACCATAATTTGTTCAGATTTTCCTCAAATGATGAGCACTTGTTTTATTTCCAGTGTTTTTATTACTATAAATTTCCCTTTTAAATTGCACCTTATTATTGCACCCTAGTATTCTAGACATTTGAAATCTTTTTTGGATCTTTATGGTATGTTAGCTCTCCCTGCTGGCTTTGTGTCATCTTTAGATTTTATAAGCCTGTCTTCATATCCAAGCCTTTGGTGAAAATGTAAGAGTATAAGTCCAAAGACAGGTCCCTTCAGGGCACTCCACAGACTTTCCAATTTAATATTGGACTATTAAAGGACCTTTGGGTATGGTCATTCATAGTCTAGTCCAGGACATGCAAATGATCACAAGAAATGGGAACCAGTTGTTTCTTCAAGATAGTTTATAAGAACAAATGTGCCATCAATCATTCCAGTTGAAGATTGACTGATCACTTCTTTATTTCCCATGGTTGTCAATAAGCCTGTCCTTGACCTGTCTACATGAATCTTATAACTCTGCTGATGAGTCTCCAAACTCTAAGGCATGCTATACACAACACCATGCTTGTTTACAAGTGTCCAGTGCTTCTTCCCTTTGTCTTTTGTGCTACATTGCTTAATTCCTAAAACAGGATTCCCTTTTGCCTCCAGATCCTTTTACCCTGAATTCACTGTTCCATTTTTTTCAAGAAACATTTCATTCCCCCCAACAACTTGGAGAGTAAAGTGATATACTTTTAGCCCTTTTATCCCCTCTTTCAGGAGGAAGATCCACATGTATTTTGTGCATACATAGATAGTGGTTACTTGCCATAGCAAAAAGGCAAACATGATTCACTTGCTGCAAAATTCTTCTGGCAGTCTATCAATTGCAAGATCAATGGATCGAATCAATAGTTTGAGTAAAATGCAAAATAAATCTGTAACAATAATTAGCATTTCTATACAGTGTTAGCAGCAGCAGCAACAACAACAACAACAACAAAAAAAAAACCCAGAAGAAATAGAAAGATAAATGCTAGTTAAAAACAAAAGCAAAAACCAACAACAAAACAAACTACAGAATGCATAAATATCTGGAGGTTAATCTGTCAAGGCACTTCCAAGATTTTTGTAAAAATGACTAGAAAACACTTTCTATAGAAATAAAGGCAGACAAATAATTGGAGAGATGTTTACTGCTTATATGGAACTATGTCAGTATAATTTTTAAAATGCCTGAATTAATTTACAAATTTAGTACTATACCCATCTTATTACTGAAGGGATACTTTATATAACTAGAAAAAGGATACAGGTAGGGACAAGGATAGGACTTGGACTTACTACTTCATCGATACAGGGAACTCCCAGAACTAAACAAAATAGCAACTAAATTCATTTGAAGGAATTAAAGGTTTCTATTCTCAAGGAATATGATTAGAAAAATGAGAATAGTGAGAACATAAAATACCAGACCTCAAACTATATTATTAAGTTACAGGTGTTAAAATGATACTGGCTAAAACTGGTACCAGTTAAAAATCAGAAATGCAGATAAGCAGAACAAACTAGAAAAGCAAGAAACACAGTTGGCATTGACACTAATATTTGTCAAGCTCTTTTACAAGTGTTTAATGAAACATCTGAAAGATCACTTTTGACACAAGACTTGGATCTGAAGAGTCCAACCATGAAGCAGCTATGGGTTGCAGGCACTTCAGGGGAGAGTATTGGACATGTGGAACCACTCTGTTGGCATTTTCCCATAAATGTCCCATAAAGGGACATTCTCCTCTGAGGGTTATATCCAAGAGATGGGAGGAATAGCCCAGTTACAACTATTAATAGATAGAAAAGACCTTAGAAGCCTTCCAAATTCAGCCCCATCATTTAGGGATGAGGAAATAACTTCAGAGAAGTTAAGTGTTTTTCTGAAGCTCACAGAGTAGCAAATATCAAGAGTTCAGTTATGAATTTAGGCCTTCTGCCTCCAAATCCAGTGGTCTTTTACACTTTACCACACCATGTCCAGTGGTATGAATACGATGGCACTGGGGTACTCTTCTTCCCCTGAAGAAACAACACTGTTCATGATAGGGAACTAGAGAAGGGAGTGAAGAATAGTGTAGCCAAAAGAAACCCAGGATTGGGTTATGATCAGGAATGAGGAGTGTAAGAGGAAGAGACTGATGGTCAAAAGGGGTTCATTGGCAGAAAGGGAGTGGAATGTTCCAAAAGGCAGAAAAGGATAGATAGAAGAAATTGGGCCTGTTAAGGGAGGGGGATTGAGATAGATAGAAATGAGTGTTGAGGGAAAGAAGAGGAAGGTAAATTAGTTTTTGAAGAAGCAGTTTTAGATGTCAGAGATGAAGGGAACAGAGGGTTGGATTGAGTAGACAGAAGATTATGGAATCATCCTCAGAGTTTTTACTTAGAATGTTGGTGTGAAATTTTAGTGTGCCTAAACTGATATCTGGTGGAATCAAGTTGGCTTAGCAGCTTTAGCTCCAGAAGTGAGGGGCTGAGCTGGTTTTATACTTTCAGGAATGATTTTGCTGTAGTTATATTTCCTCTTGAAATATAAATTCAGAAATCATTTTTATCATAATTTATGTGCTCCTACTATGAGCAATGAGTATCTTGCCAATAAAGTATTCTTTTATTTCTGTAGAGAGAGTTTTGTAGTTGTATTTGGGTAAGTCCCATGTATGTCTTGGTAGGCTAACTCCAGATATTGTATGCATTTTGTAGTTATTTTGAATAGAATTTCTCATGCTCTCCTGGTTTGTATTAGTAATATACAGTAATGTTCAGCATTTTTAAAAAATGATTTTTGCCACATTGCTAAACATTTTGATTAGGTTTTTTTTCCACGCTGAGTATCAGGGTTTTTTAAGTAAATCGCCATATTACCTTTAAATAAGGGAGAAAATTGCATCATCTTTCCTAATATATATATATTTTAAAGCAATTGGGGTTAAGTAACTTGCTCAAGGTTACATGGCCAGTTATTTCTTGGTGTGGTGCTAAGTATCTTAGCCCCGATTCGATCCCAGGTCATCCCGACTCTGGGGCCGGTGCTCTTACTCACTGTGCTACCTGGCCACCCCTCCTAATATTTTTTTACCTTTAATTTCTCTCTCCTGTCTTGTTGCTATCTGGAATCATAGCTATAGAGACAAAAGAGAAATTAAAGGTCATTTAGTCAAATTCCTTCAGGTGGGGAAACTGAGGTCCAGAGAGGTTAATTGACTTGCACACGACAACATAGATGCAGAATCAGAATTTAAACTTAAGTTCTCTCACTCTAAATCCATTGTCTTTTCCATGCCACCCACCCTGATTCCCTCTATGTAATGAATAGTGCAGCAGTCTTACTAATTAATACAAAATTTAGTAATCAGTTTTAGCAAAAAGACTACAGTAATTGATTTTTGAAATTATAATTACAGTTTTCCCTTCCACATAACAATTTTTTCCATCATGGTTTCAATATATCATGGTTCAGCATAAGAAATTAAATGGGAATTTTGCAGAAGACACTCAAAGGCCAGCAGATGACACAGAGAAAGTTTAGAAACTCAGAAATGCATAAAATATATGTATAATATAAATGTTATTGAACATCAACATATTTTCTCTCTTAATACCATAAATATACCCAAATTTTACAAGAAGGTATGGTAAACACCCTATAAAAGAAAAGGGAAAGAATTTTGACTTCTTCCCTGGTATGAAAGGAGGGCCAAAAAACTTTACCTGGATTTTCCAGATGGTGGGGGTGCTGAGCACCTAACCCCCACTATGTGGAAGGGATAACTGTATTGATTTTATACCAGGCCTATAAAAATGGTTCAAAATTAGGGGGAAAAATTAGCACAGGTACTCAAGTGAATCTGTGAGTAACAACGGAAAAAGGGGAATGATTGTTTTACTATAGTAAATCTACTAACCTTTAAAATAATTTTATTATGCATTGTATTACATCGTATTATTATATACATATTATATGCAATAATATATTATAATTTTATATAATTATATATGTGTATGGACATACATATATGTGTGTATGAAGCATATACATATGTAATACTTAGAAGAATCCTTCCATGCCCATGCTGTCTATGGTTTTTTAACATAACCAATAAATAAGTATTGTAGTGGACTTTTTGTGTATCTGTTGATATAATCATGTAGTTTATTATTTTGTTATTTATATAATTTTATATAGTTATCTATGCTACACCCACAAAATCCTACTCTGATGTCTTACTATGACATAAATTGTGGAGTGGAGTCGACCCTGGGTTCCTGAAAACTATGCCAAGTGGAGGGCAATGTTTGGCAAGTTCTACCATGCTGGAAAGGTTCTGAGTATGGCCCCAGTAATAGACTAAGTCTGTTTTCCAAGGATCAACCTAACTATTTATGGAGTATATTACTAGTAGGTTGAATACCTTGTGATGAAATTATTTTTGGCCATGGCAACCCATGAAAAAAACTTTTAAATGGTCCTCTAGTAGCCTAGTAATGGGAAAGGGACAGATGGTGCTAAGAATCTCACGTTTTTCAGACCATCAACAAATTTCCTGTTTCACTACTAGTATTCTAAATGTGAAATCCTTGTCTAATGACCAATGGCAAACTTGGGAGAATGTGAACAAGAATTGCATAGAATAGGCAATCATGTATAGATTGCACTCATTATTTAAGGGACCTCCTGTATCAATGAGGCCACAGATCCTTTTGAGTATATTAATTGTTTTCTTAATGTTCAGCCATCTTTATATGCCTGGCATAAATTAATTTTGATTATAATGAGTTTATCATACTATATTATTCTTGTAAAAATTTAAATTTTACATTAATTAGTGAGATTGCTCTACAATTCTTTCTCTGTTTTATCCTTTTGTAGTTTGGATATCGATTCTTATTTGTCTCAAGGAGTTTGGTAGAATCTATTCTTTCTCCTGAGAACAATTAATATAGTGTAAGTATTAATAGTTTTTAAGACATTTGATAGAATTTACTTATGAGTCCATCTGAACTATTTTTTCCTTTGGTAATTTGCCTGATTTCTCTTCTTGAGATTAGGTTAAAATCTCTGTTTCCTTTATGGTTGACTGATGTATTTTATATTTTTGCAGATACTCATCAATTTCCTTTAAATTGTCTTCTTTCTGTCACAAATTTTGTATAAGTTTTTTTCTTATTCTCTTTACTTCCTCTCTACCCACTGTGGATTCATTGTGTGTGTGTGTGTGTGTGTGTGTGTGTGTGTGTCTGTGGTGATGGTGGTGGTGTGAAATTTGTCTTCTTTGTGATCAAATTAGCTTTTTAAAATTGATTTTGTTAGTATTTAAAAACATATCTTTTTTTGTTAATCAGATGAATAGCCTTGTGGGGCTGGTGAAGGTAGGAATATTTTCTCCATCTCTTTTTTTGTAATAGCAGTATACTATTGATAATATAGGGACCTTGGGTTCTAGTCCTGGCTCTGCTACTAATTAACAGATATCAAGTATGTAGGGGAAGGGATATGCATATACACAAACTCACCCCCTAGTGCCTCTTTTTTAGTTAATGTACTAGGGAATAGATAAAATAAAACATCTTTTGGGGGATGGAGAATATAGCATGTGGCATAGTGGATATAGTTCTGGCCTTTGAGTCATGAAGACCTGAGTTCATAATCCTTCCTCAGCTGCTTACTAGCTGTATTACCCTGAGCAAGTCACATAACTTTTTTCGGCCTCAGTTTTCCCAATAATAGTACCTACCTCACAAAGTTGTGTCAAATGAGATGCTGTGTATACAGCACTTTGCACACTTTAAAGTACTCTTTAAATGTTATTACTCACAGGGTTTATCTGCTTTAAATCTTTTTCTGCAAATAGTTCTAAATTCTTAAAGGCACCAAAGTTACTCATCCTGATATTTGCAACCAAAACCAGTCCCTTTCTTTGCCTTAAATGTCCCTGTAATGTCAGCTGGGGCATGCTCTACCTGGTGATGCAATGCAGCACAGCTGTGGCAGCTTAGTTGTTCTTCTGTGCCTTAGTAATGACCTGGCTGGTTGCTCTCTTCCGTGCTGCTATCCCTGGCTATGGTGCTGATAGTTTCTTTAATAACAGTGTTAAATATTTTGGCCTCTTTTCAGCTATAATCCAAACTCCCCTGAAACAGTAGAACAGCAAATAAAGGTCATTTTAAAACATGAAATGATTTGTATTCATATCAGGGGACTAACCACCTGTATGTAGACAGAGGGACATTCATACACTGTGTTTCTTCTGCCAGAATTAAATCAGGTTTTAGTAAATCTAAAGATTGAAGTTATTAAGGGCAGTTTTTTCTTTTTTTCTCACACCCTTAGGGGATCTGTTGAGGGGTGGCTTTGATAAGAATGTGAAAACTGGAATATGGGTAAGATGTGATGTAGGGGGCAGCACAGGATGTCCTTAATGTCAAATTCTAGTTTTTTAAAATAACCTATTATGGATCAATCAGCCATATATAAGTGACTTGCCCAAAGTCACACGACTAGTAAGTGTGTCAAGTGTCTGAGGCTGGATTTGAATTCAGGTCCTCCTGACTCCAGGGCCATTGCTCTATTCACTCTGCCACCTAGTCTCCCCCCTCTCCCCCCATCAGCCATATATTTATTTAAGCTATTCTCGAACATAGAGATATTTTCACACTCTAAGGGCAACAGGTGCTATCTAAATTAGTACTTTTTCCCCCCCAAATTCTTTCCATCTTCAAAGTAATGATAACTACTACTAATAATAATAATAGCTAACATTTATTTAATGCTTACTATGTTCCAGGCACTTTTATTATCCCCCTTTTACAGATGAAGAAACTGAGGCAAAGAGAAGTTAAGTGACTTTCCCAAAGTTTCACAGCTATTAAGTGTCTGAGGCCAGATTTTAAAGTAGGTCTTCCTGACTTCAGGCCTGGCAGAGAACCTTCCTCAGCTAGCTAGTTCACTAAGCCTTGGTGAACAAGTTCATATTCAACCTATTATACCCTTAATGATTTTGTAGATGTATGACCCCTTCTGCCCTGTGTCCTTCCAGGTGAAGGGTTCTGATCATTTGTTTATCAGTTTATACAGTTGCATCCTCATCCCCTTGATCACTGCAGTTCCCACTTTCTGAGACTTTTCCAGCTGTGACATGTGAGTCATGATGTATGTTGATCAGAACTGCACTTTGTTGACAGGGTGCAGATGAACCATGGATTTTTGCAAAGGTAGAGAAATGTTTTCTCTTTTGCTTCCTTTTTTTTTTTAACCCCCAAACGCCCAGGGTTTTGTGGTAACATATTGGGTACAGGACTTCAGAGAGTGATCTGCCAATAGTTTGGTTCTTTCCCTGGTTCCTGTCAGAGTAAGATACGCATCATGCTATTGGTAGAGTTGTAATTGTTTTCCCTGGTTGTATTTACCCACAATGAAACTCATCTGCCACTTCTTTGTCTACTCACAGAATGTCCAAAGATTCTCCTGCAGCTTATCCCCCGTGGAGTTGGCATGTGTGTGCCTAGAAGAGCTCCGTGACTGCTGCAGGCTTGAACGTTTTATTGTCTACTCCACTTCCCACTCTCCGGTCTTTTATAACAATGTTTGAATGTCAAATCCTAGCCCTGGGTGTACCGCAGCACGAACACTTCCATTCAAAGTGGTCTCAGTATTTTGACTTTTTCCCTCTGTAAACCAGTTCCCACTCCACCCTAGAGTATTCAACCCTCCCCACCCCCCATTGGTGACTTCAAATCTTTTAAAAAGATTAATCTCTGACACGGGAACGTAGTTAAGTATTTCAAAAGTCTAAATGAATCATTCAATTCAATTCCGCAAATATTTATTAGGCACTTCGACAAAGTGCTAAAGATACAAAGAAACCAGTTCCTACCCTCAAGGAGTTTGTGTTCTACGGTAGGGGGAGGACCAGCTTATACAGAAGCAAGCTCTGCACTGGGGATTTGGTGAGTGCTAAAAGGGCAGCTATAAGGGGTTTCCAGGAAGAGGCGGCAGTTGACCAAGCCGGGATGGACGGAAGTCTAAATGAGTGGCTGTCCACCTAAGGGGAAGGGGGTGTACGAGTGTGGTTGGGTGATAGTGGAGAATAGCGGGTCTCCGTCCTTTTTCTACTGACATCTTAGCTCTTGTCACAGCCGTGTTCTGGGCAAAGAGATAGGTTAGTCTTGCGGGTGCTGGAGTGGAATCGAATTTGGCGCTGCTTGCGAGCACGCTGAGCCTTTGGGTGAATAGTCACTCATAGGAATCCTTGAGAAATAGAAGTGGCGCGCTCCGCGTCATTCTGGGAGTTGTAGTTCTGAGGCTGCCTGGGCGCAGGCGCACTCCCTAGCCGGGCCTGAAGATGCGTGCGCAGTATCAACGCCATCATTGCTTCTTTGGCCCTGAACCAGCTACTTATCGGAGGTCAGGCCAGGCCTGGGACCCAGTTCCAGGTATTTAGTGACCAGACCCGTTCCCAGCTGCCGAACCCGAGCTGGGCGGATCCGGGAGGGGCCGGGGGCCGGGCTTGTGAGCAGGGCTATTACCACCCCTGTCAGGGGCGTGACAAGGGGGCGGGCTTATCCTCTGCGAAGCCACTGGGGGACTGGGGGAGGTTCCTTCGGTGTGTGCGCGCGTGTGTGTATATGTGTGTGTGCGCGGGCGCGCGTGTGCTTCTGTGCTTGTGAGTTCGTGTTGTTGAGAGACACCCTGTGGTTGTGCCTAAGCCTAAGTGAAGAAAACTGTGCGAAGAATCCGCGGGGTGTGTGAAGCACCTGCACTGTGTCTTCTCTGTGTGAAGAGCCTGCCTATAACATGCCGCGCGCGCGCGCGTGTGTGTGTGTGTGTGTGTCTGTGAGATCCACCAATATGTGTCTGTACGAGCATCCACAGAGTGTCTTATCTGTGAGTGTATTTATATACTAAGAACTCCCAGTTTGTGAAGAACCCCACTGTGTGTGTTTGTATGAAGAATACAGTGCATTGTGTGCCCGTGTGTGAAGAACCAGTAATATGTCTTTGTGTTCTGAAGCTGTGTGCATCTGTTTGTGAAGAGCCTGCAGAGGTGTGTGTGTGTGTGTGTGTGTGTGTGTGTGTGTGTGTGTGTGTGTATGAAGAAACTTCACAATGCATCTGTGTGAAAAGCCCCACAGTGTGCTCATATCTGTGCCTGTTTGTGTGTCTTTGTGGAGAACTTGCAGTGTTATGAAAATTCCGTTGTGTACCTGTTTTGGAAGAACCCACCTTATTTGTGTGAATATAGAAGAGCCTCTCTTCCAAAGCAGGCATTGTGTGTGTCTTCCTATATGTGAAGAACCCTTTGTGTCTGTTTGAAAAACTCAGTGCCTTTTTTTATGTGAGTGAGAAATTCATAGCTGTGTGCATGCCCGTCTGTGTCGTTGAGAGACAAACCTGTGGTTAGCGTGTAAGTGGAGAAAACTGTGCAGAAAACCCACATGTGTGAAGCACCTGTGGTGTGTCTCCTCTGGTGTGCTGTATGTGTGAAGAACCTATAGGAGGGCTGTGTCTTTGTATGTGAAACCCACTTGTATGTGTCTGTACAAAACACCCACAAAGTGTCATCAGTGTGTGTGTGTATTTCAAGGACTCCCAGTTTGTGAAGAACTCCACTGTGTGTATGTGTGTGTGAAGAAGCCATAGAATGTCTGAATATGTATCTGTGTATGTGTCAGTATGCGTGTTTGTATGAAAGACACAGTGCATTGTGTGCCCCTGTGTGTGAAGAACCTATAATATGTCTGTGTTCTGAAGCTGTGTGCATCTGTTTGTGAAGAACCTGCAGAGAGAGAGGTGTATGTGTGTGTGCGCATGTGTGTGTGTGTGGAGAAACTTCCTACATCTGTGTGAAAATCCCCAAAGCGTGAACATAACTGTGCCTGTTTGTGTATCTGTGTGAAGAACTTTTGCAATGAATGTGTTACAAAAAATCTGTTGCGTATCTGTTTCTGAAGAACCCACTTTGTATGTGTGAATGCGTAGAGAGAACTTGTCTTCTAAAGCAGGCATTGTGTGTCCTTCTATATGTGAAGAACCTTTTAGGTGCATCTGTTTGAAAAGCTCAGAGTATGTTTTATGTGAGTGAGGAATTCACAATTATTTGTGCATACCATGTGAAAAATCTACACGTGTGAAGCACCTGCGGTGTGTGAAGAAGTGTGAAGTGTTATGTGTAAGTGTGTATATGTGTGAAGAACCTGTAATAGCTAAGTGTCTTTGTATGCGAGACCTACAGTGTATTTCAGTATGAAACACCCACCTGTGAATGATGAACTGTATATTTGAAGAACTCACAGTTTGTGAAGAACCCCACAAAGAATGTGTGTATGTATGTGTGAAGAATTCGTACAATGTCTGGGCATGTGTCTGTGTGTTTGTTATGAAGAATACACAGTGTGCTGTGTGCCCCTGTTTGTGAAGAACCTGTAATATGTCTTTGTGTTCTGAAGCTGTGTGCATCTGTTTGTGAAGAACCTGCAGGGAGAGGTGTGTGTGTGTGTGTGTCTGTGTCTGGGAAGAACTGATATGCTTCTACAGTATATATGGGGAAATCTCACAATGTATGAGGTGAAAAACTCCACCGTATAAGTTTATCTGTGCCTGGTTTTTTTTTGTATGTGTGAAGAACTCACAGTGTATTTGTGTGTGAAGAAC
>NW_027185754.1:21751265-21760558 GCF_028583685.1 Petaurus breviceps papuanus | reverse complement strand
GTGAGAAGATCTTGTAGTGTGTGACTACATCTCTGCTGCTCTAAAGAACCTAAGAGCCCACAATGTGGCTTTGTCTGTGAAGAACCCTTAAGGGTGTCACTGTGTGTCTGAAGAACCTGCAGTTTCTCTGTGTGTGTATCTGTGAGGAACTTGCAGTGTGTCGCTTTTAGTGCTTGCCTGTAGATGTCTATTGTGTCTATGTGAAGAATCCATAGTGTGTCTACGTGTGGGCTGAATCTATAATGTGTGTCTGTATGTGAAGAATCCACAGTGTGTCTGTGAAGAATCTGTTCTCTCTGTTAAGAACTTGCACTGGGTCTTTGTGTTCTAAAGAACTAAAGATAGATACAGTGTATCTATCTTTGCAAAGAATCTTTATTACATTTTTGTGGTATGTGTGTGTGTGTGTGTCTGTCTGTGTTTTGAGGAACATACTGTTTGCATTTGTGAAGAACCCACATTGGGCTGTGTTCTGAGGAACTCATACCATGTCTTTGTTTGAAGAACATGTGAGAACAGCATGAATGTGTGCTGTGAAAAATTTCTTGTCATTGTTTTTTTAAGAATCTTGTGTATGTCTGTTTATGAAGAACTAGCAATGTGTTTGTGAGTATTCTGAAGAACATATACATATATCTGAATATGTATATATGTCTAAAACACACAAATCTGAAGAACCTGCACCATATCTTTGTGTTGTGAGAAACCTGGGTTTCTACTTGTGGAGAATGACCAATGTAGGGTGGCTACGTGGCACAGTGAGTAGAGCACCGGTCCTGGAGTCAGGAGGACCTGAGTTCAAATTTGGCCTCAGACACTTAACACAAAAACTAGCGATGTGACCTTGGGCAAGTCACTTAACCCCAATTGCCCTCCAAAAAGCAAAAAAAAAAAAAAGAAAAGGAGAATGACCAATGTGTCTGTCTCTGTGTGTATATGTTCTGAAGCACCTACTCTGTATCTTTGTTTACAAAGACCTTGCAGTGTATTTGAATTTGTGTCTGTGTGGATTCTATAGTACAAGTGTGTTCTGAAGAACTCACTCTGTGTTGGTATGGGAAGAATACCAGGGAATGTGTTCTGAAGATTATGTTGTGAATAAAGTGGGGTGTGTGCGTGTGTGTTCTGAAGAACACTGTGTGTTTATGCAGCTCTTCCACACCTTATGCGGCTCTATCCTCAAGCTTCCCAAAGCACTCCTCATTCTTCACTGAAAAAGCGGAGACCACTTACTGACCGTGCCATCTTTCCTTCTCTTCCTAAGCTTGTATTACTCAAAAATCTTCCCTTACTAGATACTCTTTCACTATGGATGAAATTTCTGATGAAGAGGTGTCCCTTCTTACCAATACTTGTACATGAACCTTGATTCCTTCCCCTCCTGTCTTTTCCAGCAAATTGTCCCCACTATTATCTCCACTTTCTTTTTTAGCTTCAACTTCTCCGTATCTACTGAATCTTTCCTTGATGCTTACAAATGTATATATCTCCCATCCTTAAAAACCTTCACTTGAGCCTACCATCCCGTTTAGCTTTCATCTCTCTCCCTTGCTAGGCCAAACTACTTAAGAATTGGCTGTTTATACTAGATCCTTGCACTTCCTTTTTTTTTTCAATCTTGTCTAAGTGCTTTATAGTCTGGTTCCTAATGTCATTATTCAACCAAAACTGCTCTCTCCAAAGTTAACATCGATCTCTTTGTTGCCAAATCTAATTTTCTCAGTCCTCATCTTTTTTGACCTCTGCAGTATTTGATACTGTTTATCACTCTCCTCCTGGCTATTCCCTTCTCTCAAGGTTTTTGTGACATTGCTCTTTCCTGGTTCTCCTCCAACCTGTCTGACCAACTGTACGTTCTCAGTCTCCTTGCTGGTTCTTTATCTGTGTCATGTGGGTGTCTCTCATGTCTCATGACCTGGGACCTCTTCTCTTTTCTCTCCATGCTATCTGCCATGGTGATCTCATAAACTCCCATGGGTTCAGTATCTCTATGCAGATGATTCCCAGATATCTATTTTTAACCTCGGTGTCTCTTCTGAGCTGAAGTCCCACATTACCATCTGCTTTTTAGACATGTCTATAGGCATCTCAAACTCAACGTGTCCAAAACAGAACTTATTTCCCTAGATGTTCCCCTCCTGCTACCTCCTCTATTATTATCAAGGAAAAGGACTCTACCATCTTCCTAGTCATCCAGGCTCATAACCTTGGTGTCATCCTTTACCCCTCACTCTTGCTTACCTCATACATATATCCAGTTAGTTACCAAGTCTTGTCATTTTTACTTTCACAATATTTTTCATATCTATCCCCTTCTCTCCACTTACACACCTATTACTACCTTTGTCCAGGCCTTCATCACCTCTGGTTTAGATTATTGCAGTAGCTTTCCAATTAATCTCCCTGCTTTAAGTCTTTTCCTCACTCCGATCTGTCCTTCACTTAAGTACCAAAGTGATTGTCCTAAACTGGAGGTCTGATTGTGTCACCACTCCCCACACTTGATAAACTCCAGTGGCTCCCTGTTACCTCCAGTATCAAATATAAAACCAGCTGGCATTTATAATACTTCCTAACCTTGTCCTTTCATATCTTTGCAGCTTTCCTACATTTTATGATCCAGCTACACTGGCCTATCCACTGTTGCTTGCACAGTCCCTGCCATCTCCTCAGTGCCTTTGAACTGACAATTCTCCATGTTTGGAATGCTTTTGCCCTTCACTTATACCTCTTCGCTTCTCTGGCTTTCTTCAAGTCGAAACTCAAATCTCACCTTCTGCCTTAGGCCTTTCCCAGTTTCTGGAGCTGGTAGTACTTTCTGCTTTGAAATTACATTCCATATACTTTGTATTTATTTCTTGTCAACTTTGTTATATACATGTTGGCTTTTCCATTAGAATTTGAGTTTCCTAAGGGTAGGGGCCATTTTAATTTTTCTTTGAATGCCCAATTTGCATATAGTGAGGACTTAATAAATGCTTTTTGATGGATTGATTTGTATCTGTGCATGTCAGGAACCCTACTGTGTCTTTGTATTCTGAAGCACTCAGTGTTTGTCTGTGACTGTGGGTAAAAAAGGTCTTAGTGTGTTTGTATTGGTATCTTGTGTATGTGTGTGTATGTTAAACCTTATCTATGTCTGGGCTTATAAAGAACTTATTTTATCTGTGTTCTATAGACCTGTTGTGTATCTGTGTGTGAAGAGCCTGCAGGTGTATCTCAGTGAGGAACATGCAAAATGTCTGTTGATGTATGTAAAGAGCCCATTGTATCTATGTATTCTGAAGAACCTATTGTGAGTCTGTACAATCTGCACTGTCTTCATGTCCAAAGGACCTACTTCACATATGCTTTTTTCTGGAGCTATGTGTGAAGAACCCACAGATTGTGTGTTCTTAATAAGTGCAAAATTTCAGTGTATTTTAAAAGCCTGCTATATGTCTGTGTTGTAATGAATCTGCTTTTGTGTATGTGAATGTGGAAAGAATCTAGTCTCTGTGCCTTGGAAAACCCATTGTGTATCTGTGAATGTGGGAAGGCTATCCACACTATGGCTTCGTGATTAAACCTATCTGTAGATGTATGAATTATCCACACTGGCTCTGTGTTCTGAAAAGCCTTCTGCATATTCTGGTGAATAGCCTTCTATGTGTCTGTGGCTAGAAAGGGCCTGCAATATGTATGAAGAACCCACACCTATCTTTGATAGGAACCTGCTGTGTGCGTGTGTTGGTGAAGAACCCACAATGTGTCTGTGTATCCTGAAAACCACATTGTGTGTGTGACTGCATGTGTGTCTCTCTGTGAAGAGTTCGTAATGTGTCTGTGGGTTCTGAAGAACCCATGATGTGGATGTTTCTGTTCTGTCTGTGAAGAACTTGAAATATTTCTCTGTGTGTTATAGGTATGTGTGAAGAGCCCAAATCATGATTTTGTTTTCAAGAACTCTGTGTGTCTTTGTTGGTGAAGAACCAACATCATGTCTGTCCATGAATAACCCATGGGGGGTCTGTTGTATCCATGAAGAGCAGTGTGTCTGAGGAGTATCGCATTTCTGCCTCTTCTGCCTGTTAGGTATCTGTGTGTCATATGTATGTGCGAAGAACCTGCGCTGTCTTTGTGTTCTGAAGAACATTAATATGTGTTTGTGTCATGGTGTGAAAAAGAAAAGCCACGGTGTATCTGTGTTGGTCCCTTTTTGTGCTTGGAGAACCTGCCTTGGGTCTGTATATCTTGGAGAACCCGCATTGTGTATCAGTGTCTGTGTGTTCTTGGAGAACCCATGGTGTATCCATCACTGTGCCCCTTCCTGTGAAGAATCCATCTGTTTGTGTCGGCATGTGTCTGTCTATGAAAGATGTTCTGAACCTCTTTTGTGCCATGGATCTCTTTGGCAGTCTGGTGAAGCCTATGGACCAACTCCTTCTCAAATAATGTTTTAAATAATTAAAGGAAATATAGATTTCAATTAGAAGTTAGTGAAAATAAAGATGTAATTTTTTTCCTATCCAAGTTCATAGATCCCTTGAAATTTCTTTGGGGGTTCATGGACACCAGGTTAAAAACCCTAGGCTCTATGAAGAACTCAGAATGTGTCTATGTGTTCTAATTAACCCACTTATCAGTTTTTGAGTGTGTATGTCTATGATGAACCAAGTATGACTGCATGTTAGAGACATGTAGTGTGTCTGAATGTGTTTATGTACATCCAAGATGTCTGTACTGAAGAACATGTGTATATGTGTGTATCAAGAACCCATATCTGTTTGGGGTGGCTATGTGGCACAGTGAATAGAGTACTGGCCCTGGAATCAGGAGGACCTGAGTTCAAATTTGACCTCAGACACTTAACATTTACTAGCCATGTGACCTTAAGCAAATCACTTAACTCCAGTTGCCCTGCTTTCTCTCCCTCCAAAAAGCAAAAAAAAAAAAAAAAAAGAAAGAAAGAAAAGAAAGAAATAAGAACCCACATCTGTGTCTTTTTGTTATCAAAGAACCAGTGGGTATCTCTGATTGTGAGGAATCCTCAGTTTATCTTTGGGTCTATGTGTCTGTCTGTCAATGAAGCTCCCACAGGGTACAAGATGAATCTGTTCTATAACTGCCTGTTCTGAAAAACCTGTTGCATATTTGTGTATATGTGATGACCCTACACCATGTTCTTGTATTTGTTCTGAAGCCTTTGTGTTCTGTGTTAACACCCCCTCCCCTGCAGAGCCTGCATTATGTTTTGGATGGATCAACCCATAGTGTGTATGCCTGAGAGTCTGTGAGTGAAGAATCGACAGCATGACTTGAGTCTTGATAGCCCACATTGAGTCTCTGTGTTGTGCTGAAGAGCCTGTGGCATATCAATGTATTCTTATTAATAACCTATAGTGTGTCTGTGAAGAACCTTTTGCATGTCTGTGGGTTCTGAAAAACATGCTGTGTCTCTATATATGGAAAAACCTGCAGGGGGATTTTTTTTCATCTGAAAATCTGAAGCATGTCTATGTTGTCCTTTTTTGTGTGTAAAGAAATCTCTGTCTGAAGAACATGTATCTTTTTTGAACACTGCTGTGAGTCTATATGTGTGAATAATCTTGTGTCTTTGTATTCCACAGATGCTGCTGTGTGAGTGTGTGTGTGTGTGTGTGTGTGTGTAAGGAGGCCTCATTGTATCTATGTGTGTAAAGAACCTGCTTTGTGCTTGTATGTTTTGAAGGACCTGTGGTTGTGTGCAAAAAGGTCCCAGTATGTCTATATCTGTTTTTGCATGTGAAAAACTCAATGTCCTGCGTTGAGTCTTTGTGTGTTGCAGAATTTGTTATATATTTGTGCACAAATGAATAACTCTTACTCAGGCAGACACATGTGGACACAAACACACTGTGGGATTTCAGAATACACAGGCACATTGGGGGATCCTCACCAACACATGCACACATCAGATTCATTTCAAAAACAGGTGTGGTGTGGGTTCTTCACACACATTACATGCTCTTTACCGTCACAGATGTACAGAGGGGCTCTTCAGAGCACAGATTAGGTGTATCTTTCATACATACATACATACATAGAAGATAGGTCACAAAGACACAGTATGTGTTCCCACATATATAAATATATAATAATCTGTACACTGAATTTTGTATGTGTTCTGTGTATGTTCTGATTGTTTTGTGTGTCTATATGTGTAAAGAAGCCATTATGTATCTGTGCACTGAAAAGCCAGCTGTATGTCTGTGTCTTGTATGTCTTTATTTTTTTGAAGTCCATGCTCTGGGTATGTTCTTAAGAACCAGCTATGTGCCTGTGTCTTGTCTATATGCATGTCTGTGAAGAAGCTATTGTGTATCTGTGGTCTAGTGAACAACCTGTGTGTCTATGAAAGACCCCTCTGTGTGTGTGTGTGCTGTGGAAAACCAGCTGTGTTGTCAGTAAAGATGTCTTGTGTCTCTGTTCTGGAGAACCAGCTTTATGTATGTCTTAGAGAATCAGCTATGTCTTTGTTATGTTGTGTGTGTCTGTTTGTAAAGAAGCCACTATGTGTCTTTTTTGGGGGTGGAGAACCAGCTGTATATGTGAATGTTTGTGTTCTGAAGAACCAGTTATGCGTATATGTATACATATACACATACATACATAGTATGTGTGTGTGTGTGTATTCTGGAGAACCAGCTATGTGACCGTGCTACAAAAAAGCTGCTGTATATGTTCTGGAGATTTATCTGTATCTGTGTTCTAAAGAACCAGCTCTCTCTGTGTGAACATGCACAAAGAACACTATTTGTGTTCTGGAGAATCAGGTGTGTGTTCTGAAGAACCAGCTATGTCTTTTATATAGAAATATATGATTTTTATTTTTTAAATTAAGCACTTTTAGGTTAATTTGTCCTTCTCAAATTGAGCAAAATAAATAAATAAGAAAAGTAAAGCCCTCAATATACTTCTACATAATCTGGCAAAACAAATAGCAATGTCCCCAAACTTATACCTTCTCTCTCTCTCTTTCTCTCTCTCTGTCTCTCTCTCTGTCTCTCTCTCTGTCTCTGTCTCTCTGTCTCTCTCTCTCTCTCTCTGTCTCTCTCTCTCTCTCTCTCTCTGTCTCTCTCTCCTCCTTCCTTCCTTCCCCCCTTCTCCCTGTCCTTCTCTCCTTCTGTACCGAGAACATCACCCCTTGGTTAACATGGATAGCCTGCTTCATAATTATCACTCTTCTGGAGTCATGGATGATCACTGCATCTCTCATAGTTTACTTATAGATTTCAGCCTTGCTTGTTTTCACAGTGTTGTTATTATACCATTCTGGTTCTCTTCTGAACTGATTTTTCATCAGTTTATATGAGTCTTCAAAATTGTTCATGATTATAGTATTGATGTTTTAATATGAATTTCTCTGATTCTTCTCAACTCTGCATTAGTTCATATAAGTCTCTTTGAAATCATCATTTTCTTCATTTTTTATAGTATAGTATTCTTTTGAATTCATATATCACATCTGTTCGGCCATTCCCCCTTTGATGACCATCACCTTTAGTTTCCAGCTTTTTGCTGTCATAAAATTAGCTGCTATAAATATTTTGTCACATACATGACCTCATCCTCTTTCTTTGATCTCTTTGGTTACTTTGTAGTGACCTACACCTAGTAGTGTTGTAGCTGAGTCAAAGGCATATACTGTTCAGCAACTTTTTTGTTTAAATCCAATTTGCATTCCAGAGTGATTAAAATTTCTATGTTTTCTGAAGAACAGCTGTGTTTGTGATGTGTGTGCACATGTGCCTGTGTACCTCTGAAGAATCCTTTAGGTCTGTGTGTTCTAAAGAACAGTGGTGTGACTAGTAACTTGTGTGTGTGTATCTGTCTGCAAAGAACCTGCTGGATCTATGTGTTCTGAAGAATAGATGTTTGTCTTATATCTGAATAACTTGCTATGTGTCTGTGTATTCTGAAAAACAGCTGTAGCTCTGTGTGTGTGTTCTATGTTGCTGCTTCTGAAGAACTTACCGGACCTGTATTCCCAAAAACACTTGTGTGGCTGTCAGTGTCTTCTGTATGTGTCTGTCTATGAAGACAGTGGTGTGTGGTCTTTGTGTTTTGAAGAAAAGCTGTAGGTTTGTCTTGTGTCCTTTTGTCTCTAAAGAACCTGATATGTGTGTGTATGTGTGCCTGTGCCAGTATATTCTGAAAAACTGACTGTGTCTATATTTGTGTGTGAAGAACCCAAAGTTTTTCTCAGTATTCTGATGACCTTCATGTGTGTGTGTGTAAGAACCCAAATTTATGCTTTGTTTTTGTGTGAAGAGGTTGCAGTAAGTCTGATTGTGAAAAATTCACTTTTTCTATGATAGCAAATCCACAGTGTATCTATATCTGTCACATCTGAAATATATATGTCTCTGTGTGTCTGTGTAAAGAATACACAACAATATGCATGTATGTGAATATTACACACTCTCTTGAGTATTTTGAGGAATAGCTATGTGTCTGTTTCTTCTGTCTGTCTGTAAAGAATCCCCAGTATATGACCTGAAGAATAGTTGTATGCCTGTGTCTTGTGTTTCTCTGTTTCTGGAGACCACTTTGTGTGTTTGTATGTGCGCGTATGAGTCATTTTGAAGAGTATTACCTTGTTTTTATTCTGAAGAACCCACCTTTTACCCATGAAAAGAACCATGCCTGTATATGGAGTCCACAGCCTGTCATCAATCTGTGTGTGAAAAATATTCAGTATATCTGAATGTAGATCACCCAGTGTGTCCATTTCTGTGAATGAAACACCCACAGTGAGTCTGTGTAGCAAAGAAGTTACAGTGTGTCTCTTTGTGAAGAATGTGTCTGTGAAGAACTTAGTTGTGTCTTAGTGAAGAATCTTTTTTTATCTGTGTGTGAAGAATCCCCCCCCCCCGGTGTGTTTATGAGTGAATAACCTGCCGTGTGAGAGTGTTCTGGAGATGTTGTGTGTCTGTGAAGAATTTGCAGTCTGACTTGAGTTAGTGTGTTTGTGAAGTATCTTCTCTTTGTTTTGAAGATCAGTTATTTTCTGTCCTAAAGAGCCTGTATATCTTCATCAAGTATATGTGTGTCTGTGAAGAACACAGTCTATTTCTGTGGGTACTGAAGAACTCACTATTGTTTGTGTCTGTGTGTTCTGAAGAATCCAGCCATGTGTATGTATATGTATAAAGAACCTTATGTCTGTCCCTCTGTGTATGTGTGTGTGTGTGAGTCTATGTTGGAGGAACCCAGAGCTTACCTATGTGTGTGTTTGGTATGCATGAAGAACCTGTAGTTGTGGGAAGAGC
>NW_027185754.1:21693530-21751255 GCF_028583685.1 Petaurus breviceps papuanus | reverse complement strand
TGTATGTATGTATAGAGAGCCTACCATGTGTGAAGGACTGTGTGTGTCTGTGAAATGAACCCATAGCATGTGAACGACTGTGTGTGTGTGTGTGTGTGTGTGTGTGTGTGAAGAACTTGTCTGGGTGGGGACATGAGCCCATAGAGGATCTGTGTGAATGAAGCTATATTGTTTCTGAGAATTTGAAGAACCTAAAGTGTGTCTATGTCCATGTATGCGCAAAGAAACTTACAAGTGTGTTTTTGTGTAGAAAGAGCTCCTCAGTGTGTCTGTGTCTGTGTGTGAAGAATCCCTGGTTTGTGTCTGGCTGTGGCATGTGTCCATCCTTCAGGGTCCATGGAAGGAGCTCTATCTGGACCATGTGACCTTACTGTCATGTGCTATCTTACATTTTATGCCTCTTGAGATCAGACACCTGGATTTTTTTCATCCTTGTATCCTCTACAGCATCTGCCATAGGTTTCTTTGAATATAGTGAGTCCCCATTAGATCCTCTATTATGCCTGGTACATCCTTCCCTCCCAAAATTACCATTTTATTTATTTTTCTCTATACATGTTGTATTGCCTCAGTAGAATCGAGTAACGGCTTCTTGAGGGCAGGATCTGTTTTTTGTTTTGTCTTTGTATTCGCAGCAGCATGAAGTCTTACATGTTGTGGGTTCTTAAATGCTTGTTGAATTGAATTGAATTAGATCTTTCTTTAATAAATGTAATTCATCATGTGCCCATTTGTACATCTGATTGGTCCTCTGGCTATCTTTCCAATGTTCTTCAGGTCTCAGACTGTGACTTGAGGATGCTGAATTCCTTCTCTTGATTGTGTCTTCTCACCCACAGCAGCACTGCAGAACTGCTGCAGGTGTCTGGCCTGGAATTACCAGTGGGAAGATTCCTTACTGAGGAGCTCAGAATCTCAGCTCCAGAGTGAATTTTCCAGCTAAAGTGAGTTTCCTTCTGAGGCTCCAGACCTGTGGAATCCATTCCAGGAGCAAGGAGGAGACCTGTAGTTGGACATTCAGGAAGAAGCAGGACCTTGAGACCCTGATGCTTGAACATTTCCTGATCATTCTGCTTGAGTAAATAGGACTGGGGTGATTTATCAGATATCCAGATACCCTTGGCGAGTGGATGGTCTTGGTGGATCTGACCCAAATGCTTAGGGAGAGAGGTGAGAAAGAAGAGGGGAAGGAAGTACAGATTAATTAAAGAGGAGATTGCATTCTCTCCTAGTTGCCAGAGTAAACTACAGTATTTCAGAAAAACACTTTCCATTATTTGACCTGGAATTGCCTTTCCTTTGGAATGATTGTTTAATTGGGGAATTTACTGTGCTCCCTGGGGAAGCTAAAGTGTGCTGTATTTTTCACTACACTACCATGCTTTACTTACCAGTGGATGGTTTTGCGAAGGAGTCAGAGGCAGGGTATTTTAATATATTTTAGTGATCTCCTTGGATCTTGGAATGGGGGAAAATGGGGGCTTATAAAATTTTGAATTTTGTGCAAGGAGCATGAAGCAGAATGTTTTGACATCTGTAGATGCTCTAAAAATAAGTGAGGATCACCTTAATAAAAATTGTTAGAATTTTCCCTCCTCTGGCCTGATAGTCTTTGGAAGTGGTTTTTAGTTGGGGTTGTGGGCAGTGGCTAAATACTTATCTAAAACCTGCTAGGACCTGGATTCCTGACAGTGGTGTCTTTGAATCCTTGCTTTGATCTGGGATTTGGGAGGTACTATTTATGGGCTCTCTCCGACTTCCCTCTTTCTTCTGTAAGGCCCGGGAGGGATAAAGGTATTGCTTGCCCTGTAAGCATTGTAGAGTGGTGAGTCTGGGAACCACAAAACAAGCGTCTCACCCTCAGGAAACTCCTTTCTCTTCCATAGATCTTCCCTCTCAAGAATCTGCTGTTGACCAGCTGGTGGGTGCTGATGAGTTAGAAATGACTTCTGGGCTTCTGACAGCCAGATCCCAGGTGAGTTGGGAGTGTCTTTTCTAGTAAGAGGGTGAAAACATGTCCTCCTATCCTGGAGCTTCTCTACCCAATAAAGGTTTCTTGAGGAACCTGATCCCCGCCTGTTCTAGCCCAGGAGACTGGGAGTACTTTGCCTTTCATCTCTTCTTTATCTTGTTTTCCTAACTACACATGTCATCCAAAATTGTAATTGTTCCTCCGCTTTCCCTTGCTATATTCTAATCCTGATACATCCCAGCTTTGCCTTCCCTGTCCTTTTGCATTTCCACTTTGACCTCCAGAATTCCATTCTTTTCCTCATGCTTTCTCTCCCCTCACTGTCAACAAACTTCCATTCATTCCCCATCTTTCCCTCGAACAGGCCTTCTATATCCCTACAACCTACCTTTCTCCTGAAACGACACTCCTGAACCCCTGTTTTAGTGTTGGCAGCCCTGCTTAGCAGAGTAGCCACCTGCTAAATGTTTATTTACTGACTTCTCATTCTCCTGACTTAGAGAGCTAGGAAGATTCGTTGTCCTTCTCTTTGTTTCCTACTGCCACCTTCAGACCCTTGCTTTCCTGCTGTCACTTAATAGCCTTTCTTCCTTTGAAATTTGTACCATTTGATTTTACTATCCTTTCCTTATGATTTTTGCTGTGATCTAGAAGCCTCCAGAAGTCTCCTAACCTTCTTTAAGGACCTCAAAACTTGACTTAGTTGTCTTATGGTCTGCTGCCATGATTCTTGATGACATCAGTATTTTCATACTTAACCCATTTCTAATAATCAGTCCTTTCAGTTTCTAAACTTCCTCAACTCTTCTCATCATCATCTCAACTCTACTCCTGCCACCCTCCTGAGGGGTCACATCCTAGACCCTGATCAGATACCTTTGAAATTATTCAATGTCAAAGATCTTGAACTCTGAATTTTTTTTCTTTGACCAGTAACCCCTTCTTGCACCTTTCCTACATCCTTATTCTTGAACCTCTTATCAGCCATTACTGTGACTTCTATTCCCAAATCCCACTCTGTTCTTCTCTTGAGTCATGTTTGGTCTGTAAAATTTTACTATATTCACTTCTGGTGTGTGTGTGTATGTGTGTGTGTGTGTGTGTGTATGTGTGTGTGTGTTCTTTCCATTTATGTTGTGATAGTCATGGTGAATTTTGTTTTCTTAACTCTGCTTACTTCACTTTGTATCAGTTCATATTGTTTCCGTGCTTCTGTGTATTCATCACACTCATTACACTTAATAATCTGCAATTCTTTCAAGAATTGTTTGGTTATATTCTTTGACTACTTATCTATTGTAGAATACCAGTGATCTTTTTATTGCTAAATCCGATGGCCTTCTCATAGCTCTCATGCTTCTTGACATTTCTATTGAACATGACACTACTGACCACCCCCTACTCTGAAGTCTCCCTTCTGTCTCTATTTTTGGTTACATTGCTCTCTTCTACCTCTGCCACCAATTCATTCATTTACACTGAGAAACAGAACTGTCAAATAAACCAGATATTTGTGTCAAACATCTGTGCCTCATCCTCTTGGTTGATAAAATGACTTGAAAACTGAAAGTTGGAATATAGCTTAGTAAACATGCAATCAGAACAAAAGGAACGAGAAAGATTAATGGGACATTTTCATTGTATGCTTGTAGAATTAAAAAAAAATTCCTCTAAGCAGATCTAGAAAATGTATTCAGGGATTGGGAACCTATGGCCTCAAGGTCACATGTGGACCTCTTGGTCCTCAGGTATGGCCCTTTGACTGAATCCAAATTTCACAGAGCAAATCCCCTTAATAAAAGGATCTGCTCAGTAAAACTTGGACTTAGTTAAAAAACCACACTTGAGATCCTAGAAGGCCACATATGACCTTGAGGCCACAGGTTTCCTACCCTCCGGACCAGACTGAATCCTGAGGGGGAAAATTTTTTAAAAAGTCTCAGTGAGTCATTTGTCCATTCCAGTTGGGCATACAGAGACAGGGAAGCAGGTTTAAGGACACTGACACTGGGTCTGGCCAACAGTACACCTCCTGTATAATACTCTAGCATCGCTAGAATACGCCCTCTTCTGTCCTCTGACATTGCCACTAATCTGGTACAGGCCCTTCTCACTTAATTCCTAGACTCTTGCAGTAACTTACTGGTAGGTCAGCCTGCCTCAAGTCTTCCCTACTCCAGTCCATCCTTTATTCAGCCAGTGAAGTGGTTATCCTAAAGTACAGGTCCAGCCATGTCACTCCACTTTTCAAGAAACTCCATTGGCTCCCTGTCACCTCTGTGATCAAATACAAAATCCTCTGTTTGGCATTCAAAGCTCTTTATAGCCTAGCCCCTTCCTGCCTTTCTAGTCTTCTAATACATGATCTCCACTACCTGCTTTTCTATCCAGTGACCTTGCTAGTCTCCTTGCTGTTCCTCAAACAAGATACTTCATCTCTTGACTCCGTCCCCTACACTTGGAATGCTCTCTCTCCTCATTTCTACCTGCTTCCCTGGCTTCCTTTAAACCCTGTCTCATTTTCTACAGGAAGCCTTTCCCAACCTCTCTTAAATCTAGTGCCTTGCCTCTCAGTTATTTCCTGTTTATCCTGTGTATAGCTTGTTTGTACATGTTTGATTGCTTGTCTTCTTCCCCATCAAACTGTGAAATCCTTGAAGTTGAGCACTGTCTTTTGCCTCTTTATATCCCTAGCACTTAGCACAGTGCTTGGCACATAGTAGGCCCTTAATAAGTATTTATTGACAAAGAGAAAGACCTAGGGGAAAAACAAACAAGCTGAACTCCTTTTCTCAAATTTCCTTGTATTTAACTGCTTTGTATTTTCTTTATATTTATACTCTGTGTTTATATAAACATATATAAACTAGTTTTCCCATATAATATTAATATTAATAATTCCCCTTATGAATGCTTTAAGGTTTGGAAAGTGTTTTAGAAATATATCTCACTTTATCCTCACAATATTCTTGGGAAGTAGATGGTATTATTACCCTACTTTACAGTTGAGGAAACTGAGGCAGAAATTAAGTGACTTGCTCAGGGTCACATAGATATTAATTTATAAGGCTGAATTTGAATTCAGATCTTCATGACTTAAGGTCCAGTGCTCTAGAATCCACTGCATTCCCTAACTGCATTGTATTTGTGGCCCAGTGCCTAGCACCATACCTGGCATGTAGGTTTAATAAGTACTTGTTTGTTTGCCCAGGAGGCAGGTTGCAGTTCAATAGAAGAAAAAACTTTCTAATATTTAGAGAGGCAAAAAAGTGGATTGAGCTTTATGAGAGAATGACTTCTTTAGGGTTAAAGTAGAGGTTGGAATGACTAAACATGGTCAACTGGAGAAGAATGTATAGAATATTCATCCATTAGGTGACTTATAAGACCTAATTCTGCTAGATGACATACAAGATCTCTTCCAACTTTAGGGTTTTGTAATTTTTCTGTGAAGTCTTCCCTTGCTACTAGGATCCAAGATTATTTCTTCTTTTTTCTGAACAATTGCTTACCACTCAGCTTTAGCACTTTTGTAGGTGCTCTTTACCATTCTTTCCAGCTGTGTTATTTGTATATTTTTCTCCCAGTCAAAACTATATAGTCTTCAGGCATACTGACTGTCTCCTGCTTTTTTGCATGTCCTTTTTTATAGACAGAAATCTGGCAGGAAGTAAATTAAATAGTGTAAGTTGGAACAATTAGATTTTCTGATCCTTATCAGAACATATGCTCTTGTATCCTCCCTCTGATGTTGTAGCTTCTTCCTTGAGGCCATTAACATGGCCTTTAAGGGAGGTCAGTGACCCTAAATTGAGCCAGCATTTGTCTGACTTTTCAGGAATCATTAACATTCAAGGATGTAGCTGTGGATTTTACTCAGGAGGAGTGGGGGCAACTGGATCGCAGTCAGAGATACTTGTACAGGGATGTAATGCTGGAGAACTATAGGAACCTGGTCTCATTGGGTAAGTGTGCTTTTCCTATGTGACTCAGGGTCATTCTATCCACTGTAGTATTTTTATTTCTTTAGTAAAAGATGAGGGTAAGGGGTGGCTAGGTGGCACAGTTAATAGAGCACCAGCCCTGGAGTCAGAAGGACCTGAGTTCAAATGTGACCTCAGACACTTGAGACATTATTAGCCTTGTGACATTACTAGCGATCTTGGGCAAGTCACTTAACCCCAATTGCCCTGTCTTCCCCGCTCCAAAAAAAAAGGAAAAAAAGAAGATGAGGATAGGGTCTCTGGTATATTTTTGTGGATAGGGGCTTATGGCTCAATGATTAGGGATCCCTCGCCTTTTGGTCACAGAAACAAAATGTTCCTATTCTCCCTTTCTAAGTGAAAGGTCATATTTTGTAGAGGATGAAATAGATGCTTTCTTTGTGCTGTCTTTGATGCTACAACTATTTTTATCCTTCAGAGGTCCTCAAGAAGGAAAGGATTGAAATTTTTCTGGGATTCTTTTTTCTGAGCATAAATACCTAAATCTTTTGTCTTTCCATATGAGCAGGGCATCAAATTTCCAAACCTGATGTGATCTCCCAGTTGGAGCAAGGAGAAGAGCCTTGGCTGGTAGAAAGAGAAATTCCAAGAGATACCTTCCCAGGTAAGTGAAAAAGAACGGAGTGATTGTAACAATGTCATGAGAAGTTATTCTCTTAGAACTATTGATTTCATAATTCTCCTTAAAGTCCTCCAGTTCTATGGAGAAGACTAGGGTCACTTGGCATAAGCTCCTTCAGATATCTTGAACATATTATATAAGAGTATTTAAAATTTATCAGTCAGCCAGTGAATCAACAGACATTTGTTAAGTTCTTATTATGCCAAGGAGTAATTGTAAGAATTCTGGAAAGATAATAAGTAGTTATGAAGATTGTGAAGAGCTTTAAATGCCAAGACAGAGGAATTTCTATTTTATTTCAGAGGCAGTAGGTAATGCCTGGAGTTTATTAAGTAGGGAATGACACAGTTAGATCCATGTTTTATTAAAATCACTTTTAACAGCTGTGTTAAGGATAGATTGGATTTGGGAAGAGGTTTGAAGTAGGGAGGTTGAGTAATAGTCTAGGCAAGAGTTGATTAGGGCCTAAGATAGGATGCTAGCTTTGTGAGTAGAGAAGGGAATGGATATGGATTCAAGAGATGTAGAGATAGAAAGAGGGTTTGGGAACTGAATGGATATGTGGGGTGAGTGAAAGTGAGAAGGTGAGGAAGACCAAAGGTAAACCCAAGTAACTGGGAACATTATGGCACCTTCAGTTGTTATAGGAAAGTTTGGGAGAAGAGTGAGTTAGGAATTGGAGAGAAGATATTGAATTCTGTTTGGGACATGTTGAATTTGAGATGCCTATAGGACATCCAATTTGAAATGTCCATTAGGTAGTTGGTAATGATGGACTAGAGCTGAGGAGAGAGACTGGGAGGTGGACAAATAGATCTAGGAATAATTTGCATAGATATCCTAATTGAACCCATGGAAACTCTTGAGGTTACCAAATGAAAGAGCATAGATAGAAACAAGAAGAAAGCCCAGGACAGAGCCTTGGGTAACATGAACATGAGTGTGACATGGACAGAGAACCAACAAAGGAGACTTTCAAGAAGATGTGGTCCCACAGGTAAGGAAGAAAATCAAAAGAAAACAATGTTATAAGAACCAAAAGAGGAGAGAGAGAGCCCAGAAGGAAAAAATAGTAAAGTGTCAGATGCTGCAGAGAGATGTAAAAGGATGTAGTCTGAGAAAGGACCATTAGATTTGGCAATAAAAGAGTCTTTGATAACTTTTTAAAAAACAGTTATAGTTGTATGAGGTGAAAGCCAGATTGCAGAAGAGAGTAAGAGAAAAAATGGAGGCACTGAGCATCACATATTCTAGGAGTTTAGCTAATAAGGGAAAGAAATATCCATAAGATGATAACTATTAGGGTTGATGGAGACTTGGGTATTATGTGTAGGTGGTAAGAAAGGAACGAGTAGATAGCGAGAGAATGTAGATGAAAAAGAAAGTGAGGCACCAGCAGTTGGGCTTTCAACCCTTTTATAGGTCCTAATATATAGGGAATCCTAAACCTGTCTAGGTCTGTATCTGTATAGGAAAAGATTGTAATGATTTAGAGACTAGATGGCTGTGGCTAAAGATGAACTAATTCTGGTTAGGGAAATTGAAGGGAAGCTGGGAATGTAGAAGAGGCCTTACTTACAGATAATGAAATTGTTGTTTATGAATGATTCTTTTAGCACCAATGGTATCAGCTGGGAAAGATAATACAAGGGGACCCAGAAAACCAGTTAGGACTCTATTACAATAACCTAGACTGCCTCTCATAATACTGATATTTGACGCTAGACAAATACCTCCTATTTAGCCTATTCCAGCTTTTCTTACCTTTTAGTCTTCATTGATGGGCTTATGTTCATTTCCATGCTTATTGTTCACACAGAATCAGCCCTTTCCAACCATGTGTTTCCTCTGATCACTGTACCTTGCCTCCCCTTCCACTCTCTAAAGTACAAGATCATATTTGCATATTTGAAAACTGTCAGAAACCACCTAATGCACTCATCATATTCACTCTCTTATTCTCACTTTATAGTTTCCATTCTTGTTGCACACATTCTTGTAGGAACAAGGGCACAATTGCTTTTTTTTATTCTTTCAGATTGTATTACAATGCCTAAAGACAATGCATCAACTCTAAAGCAAGTTATTTCTGAAAAGCTATCATCCCAGGAGGTGACAATGGAGGGATTCACAAGGGATTTTTTCTGTTACTCTAATCTAGGACAAGCCTGGGAATCTAATGGCCAGTATGAGAGACAGCAGAGAATCCAGGAGAGACATCTGAGACAAATGACAGTTCCCCAGAAGAAAATGCTGCCTGTGAAGAGGGAATTGGAGTACAATGTGTATACTCTGAGTTCGGTCCTTATTACAGAAGAGAATGTTCCTAGAAAAGAGAAGTATCCTGAATGTGACATATATGAAAAAACCTTCAAATGTAATTCACATTTAATTAGACATCAGAAAATCTGTGCAGCAAAGAAACCCTTTGAGTGTAACGAATGTGGTAAATCTTTCAGTAAAAGTGCACTTCTTCGGCAACATCAAGTAGTACATACTGGAGAGAAACCCTATAAATGTAATGAATGTGAGAAAGCTTTCAGTAAAGGTGCACTCCTTATTCAACATCAGAGAGTTCATACTGGGGAGAAACCCTATAAATGTAATGACTGTGAAAAAGCTTTCAGTAAGGCTGCACTCCTTATGCAACATCAGAGAGTCCATACTGGAGAGAAACCATATATGTGTAATGAATGTGGGAAAGCATTTAGTCAGAGCATATGCCTTACTCGCCATAAGAGAATTCACACTGGAGAAAAACCCTATGAATGTAATGAATGTGGAAAGACTTTTAGATTGCGTGGACACCTTACTCAACATCAGAGAATTCATACCGGAGAGAAACCATATAAATGTAATGAATGTGGGAAAACCTTCAGTCAGAGTACAGACCGTACTCAACATGAGAGAATTCATACTGGAGAGAAACCCTATAAATGTATTGAATGTGGAAAAACCTTCATTCAGAGTACACACTTAACTCAGCATCAGAGAATTCATACTGGAGAAAAACCCTATGAATGTAGTGAATGTGGAAAAGCATTTTGTGATAGGTCATCCTTTACTAAGCATCAAAGGATTCATACTGGAGAGAAACCCTATGAATGTACTGAATGTGGGAAAGCCTTTATTAGAAGTTCAGACCTTATTCAACATCATAGAACTCATACTGGAGAGAAACCCTATGAATGTAATGTGTGTGGAAAAGCCTTCAGCCTGCATGTACACCTTACTCGACATCAGAGAATCCATACTGGAGAGAAACCCTATAAATGTAATCAATGTGGAAATGCCTTTAGGCATAGTTCAGCCCTAGTCAGACATCAGAGACTTCATAGTGGAGAGTAATCCTAAGTGTTTAGTAAATAATGTGAAACTTTTAGACTTATCCCTTATTCAAATGCTGTATAGTCATAATATCACATAAGTTACCAGTTACTATTTTACTTGGGGTATTTAAATCGAGAAATCTGCTTCCTTTCCCTTTGTCAGCTATGTTTCTTTCTATTCTACAATAAAAGCTGGCACCTACAAAGTGAGGTTAAATCAGTTCATACCAAAGCACCTTATCTGAAAGTTTTGTTTAATGATTAATTCACCTAATACTAGTTTTCTAAGAATAATAAGCATTTTAATTTTGATTATTTAAAAATTACCTATTTACAAGGATATTTTTAGCTTCCATTAATTATTTTGAAATCATTTTTGTTAATAAAACAGCAGTGATGCATAGATATACCCATTAGGGTTAGAAAGGTTGATCATTGCCCTTAAATGAATTGACCTGCTTTCTTTTACAATATAGTTGTAAGGAAATATAATTGGAAAATTTTCTTGTATGGATCATCAGGTAATAATGACTAAATTCCAGTATCTTCAAAAGAATAGAAATGACTTAAAAAAATTGTCACAGTAACTCCTGAAAATATTTACTGCAACATAAAGAAGTTTTAAGGGGTACTGGTAAAGGAAATACACACACTATATTCTGTTATGACTGTTCATGTCCTTGAAATATTTATTTAAAAAAACAAACCTTTTGCAACAAAAGAAATGAATACAGATAGCCTTTACAGTTACTGCTCTTTATATTACTGGAAAAAGTAATTTAAAGTAAGGTAGTATAATTCCCATCTGATTTTTATGTGGAAACAGTTTTATAATAGGGGTCACATTCATGCCCAACTTTTAAATAAGTGTTACCAATGCTTTTTTTCTAAACCAAATTTAAATGGTTTATTTGTATTAGACTTTCCAAAGTGTATATGTTAATTCAGCAAGACAACACAGTAACAAATAGCAAAAAAAATTCATAATGTACTCTACCAAATTCTTGCTTTCTTCATAATTATTGCCTTATTTTGTTCTATAGGATATAAGAAAATAAAGGAAAACTTTTGTCATGATCATGAAATTAGAAAATGCTCCATTACATTTCATGTTTTGCTTTTGTTTCATTACAAATTTTTCTGTAATATTAACCATAGGAACAGATATCAATTTGTTAGGATTGTTCTTATGTTTGGTAACAGAATGTCTATTCTTTTTTGAACTGTCATCCAAGCACTAACAGTTTCACCTTATACCCTGATATTTTGCAGAGCAGACTTACCTTGAAAATGCAAGAATCAGCTGTTTCTGGCACTGAAATGTTCATTCTTTGATCCATAACTATGTTATGGATTCACAAGACTGAAAAACTTTGAAGTTTTAGCTTCAAACTCAGACCAAAGTTGTGAGTTTGATTCTGAATTTGCAGAGTGTATGTTGAAAAATTTGATGAATGTCCTAGGTATTTGTGTTTGTATTTATATTTGTGTCTGTAATAATTATAAAATATAGTTTTTGTTTTGCCTGATTATTGGAAAGGTGAAAATTTGTAATATATTGATGCAGTTGCAATGCTCATGTATTTATTTTTTGTAATACAAAGTTTTCAATGCCAATTCATTCTGTGTGTTTCTGTCAGCTCAGTACTGCCGATGAATATGAAACTAAGACTGGACTACAAGGGGTTACAGAGCCAGGAAAAGTAGTGGTAAAGTCTAGAAGCCAGCTCCATACTATGAGGAGCATGAGAACCCAGATCCCTTAAAGTCTAATGGGGACCAATCCAACTAGTAGAATTAGGTGGAGAGGCAAAATGAATATTCATGAACTCATAGTGTGTTTATCTTCAGATAAAGGGTGAGGAGGGAGAAGCCCCCAATCTGATGAAATGCTATAGCCTGAGGTCCAGACAAGAGTATTACTTGATAAACAGAAGAGCAAGAACAAGATGTTGTTAGGTTTATAATCTAGTATGAAATATTCTATGAAGGGCCAAATTGGAGACTCTAAAAGCTTAATCATTCCCATTACTGTAGTAGGATCCTATCCTTTTCAACTGACCCTGTACACTTCTGTCAAATCACTTTGTTTAAAAATTCTCATGTCTATAAGAAGATCCTTGCAGTCTCAGTTCTCCCAAACCTTCCTTAACTGTTATCAGGGCCTTTCTGTAACCATGAAGATAATAATCTCCATCTAAACGCAATCACTTATTGCACACTCTTACAAGGTCAGGGTTGCTGACATTCTGTAGGAATTATTATAAAAGGCCAGAGGGAAAGCCATTGACTCCCCAATATCAGTATTACTACCCCATTTTGATCACTGGTGTCATGTTTTGTTCTCCTAATGTTACTGAATTATGACCAAATCATCTGCCTTCATTATTGAAACGCTTTTTATTTGACATTTAATGCCCGACTAACTCTATTCTAATTTGATTTTCTGATTCCCATATCTTTGGCTATCTTCAGACCTTCGGGATCTAAAATCTTAGACTCCCCTACCCAGGTTTTTCTGATCTTGAACCTCCTTCTTACTATTATATCCAGTTATTCCCAATGGCTCTTTCTATTGCCCACAACATAAGGATCAGTATTGCCTGGGGGAGTGAAAACTTCTCAGGCAGTTTTGGATTGTTAACATCCCTTTTCCCCCACCCCTTCACTTTTTTTTTTTTTAAGCTTGCTCAAGGTTACACGGCCAATTATTTCTGGGTGTGGTGCTGAGTATCTGAGGCCGGGATTTGATCCAGGTCTTACTCGCTGAGCCACCTGGCCGCCCCTTACCCCTTCACTTCTGCTGCCAATCAGCAGGAAGCCCTTTCAGGAGGCTTTCTGATTTCCTGCCTCTGTGGGGCCCTCCTTCCGGCCAGTGGGAGTCAGGGATAGCCCGAGCTCATTCCTCCTCCCTCCCCCCCCCCCCCCCCTTGTTTTGGGACCTTTCCCTCTTTCCCTTGCTGTCAATCAGCATCCTTGCTCTTTGTAAGCCTGTTTCCCAGCCACTGAGAGTTAGTGGCAGGCTTCCCTGGGACTTGCCATTGGGGAAGATTTTCGCTCTGAGACTTGAGTCCGCCTCTCAGCCAATGGGAGAAGGGAGATGGGGGGCCGGGGGCGGGGCGGAGGGGGTTTGACTGCATTAGGGTATAAATTCTTGTTCTGCCTTTTGTAATGTGCCTCTTCCTCAAGATCAGTCGAGGAGAAGACCGCCCTCTTCTCCTGGGGAAGAGAATAAATTCCTGTTCTTAGACTAAGAGATCTCCATATTCTTGATTAAATTTTGGATGAGGCTTTTCATCCCAAACAGTATCTTTAACTTCACAGTCAAAGTGTTTCATGAGCCATTCCCATACTACTTATTCACTCTTATTTCAAAACAAGCATGCCCCATACTTGTCCAGGTAGGCTCGTAAGTGTCTCACACACATAAAGAATTCATTTCTCACTCCAGAGCTTTGTTCATATTTTTCTTTCCACTTGGAATGTCTACTCACCCCATTCAAATTCTAAAAGCTGTCAAGGTCCAACTCATGTCCATATCTGTCTGTCTCTTTTAAAAAAGCCTTTTTTGATGCCTTATCTTTCCCTTCTCTTGTACCCTTTATATTTTTATTATAGTTACTTATTTACATTTTTTATTTGAGCAGCTCTGTTTTCTTTTTTATTGGTTGTCAGAATCTTATTCATTCTTAGCAATGGTCCTATTCCCACTTTGCCTCTTTGATACTCACTCATCTTTTTGCCAGTTACTACAAATACCTTTTTTATTGTACTTAACTTTTCCTTATTAGTCTCCGTTCATCCTGAATCTTAATAATATTCCTGATGCTTTTCTTAGAAGTCCACGCAAGGCCTTTGCATTAATTCTCCATTACTGGCTTTTGATTCCATCTTTTGAATATGTTTCAAAAAATCTAAGTTGGTTGATGAGTTCCCTGGTATCCACTTCAGTTTCATAAGCCAACTTACTCATTTTCTTCTTCATTAAAATGGTTTCTTTTGTGTCTTCAAATGGAATTAGTCCATCAGGCCACACATCTTAGAAAGGCATTGAAGATGAATAATGAGGTGGGCCTAGAATTGAATAGGAGGAAGAAAGCAGACAACTTTCAGTTAAACTAGAATAAATGTTGAGTGGTGGGAGGGGATAATTTCATCTAATAACTTAGACAAATCTGTCATTCAAGATATATATATATATATATATATATATATATATATATATAATTTAAACAAACATTTATGAATAAAAGTCCTATTCGCTAATAAATCTGTAACCAAAAGAAATGAAAGATACTCTAGGTCAATGTAGGAAATGCAATTTAAAAACAATTCTGAGGTTCCACCTCATATCTCTCAAATAGACAATAATAAAAGACAGAAATACTGCTTGTGGGGCTGTGGAAAAACTGTCACAGTAACATACTGTTGTTGAAGCTGTGAACTGGCTCAAATCTTCAGCATATCAGTCTGGAATTCTGCAAGAAAATTGATTAAATTGTCCATGATATGTAGAAGTTAAGGCAAGATAGTTAAGGGAATTCATGACAAGTGACAGTCTTTCCCACAGACCTGGGGAAATCTCAGAACTGCAATATCAAGAGTTCTAAGACTATTAACTCCTTGTGACTTTTTGATAACTCTGACCTGCTTGGTTCTCTCACCTGGGCAGGTACATCTTGGGATTTCTTTCTCTACCTTCCATGGATCTTTTCCATGTTCCAACTTGGAGATCACATTTGGTTTGGATCCTTTATGTCCTGCCCATATGGAAAGACAAATTACTTGGGTATTTGTTCTGAGAATGAAGAAACATCACAGAAAATCTCTGCTGCTTTGTTCTTTAAAATCTCTGGAATATGAGAAAGGTGAAGCATTTGAAAAAAAATTTAGTACTACAAATATCTATTTCATACTATAGAAAGTGCAGACTTTAAAGAAAGAGCAGGAATATTCTCTAAGTTCAAAGGGATTAGCACTATATGATTATTGAACCCTAAGTCCCTATAAGATAAGCAATTTAGAAGCCCAAAAACATAACTGAGGGGGCAAAAGTTTCCAGTGGGAAGACTGACCCTAGATCACACAGGAAAATCAACCTTACCCAATAAGACTAGATTCCTATAATTTTTCCAGCATCACTTCCCTGTAGAGGTGTTTCTGTCCACAATCCAACTGCCCCCCACTCTTCCTGGGTGAAGACCACAGCTATATCCTTAAATGTCAATGATGCCTGAAATAACAAACACATTCTTGCATAGCATGGGCATGGTCTTGGAAAATTGGCAGGGTCAAAAGGAATGGACAAAGTTATATGTACTAATAATGTTCAGAGATCTGAGTGTTTCAAGTCAAGTAAATTATATGATTCTACTTTATAAGCATAGCTCCCCTGATTATAGCTGGTGCAGTGTATGAAATATGGTAAATGTCCTTGAGAAACATATAATTTTACTGGTATTAAACAATTAAACAATTCAATTGGCAAACAATACAAGAGAGGATCTAATAATATGTTAAGTCGTGTGGTACAGACAGTAAGTGTACATAAGTTCAGAATAAGGAGACTAGCTTGGATTTGGGTTGCAAAAGATTTTACAGACAACTCAGAATCTTAAAGTTAGCGCTAACCCAGGTTGGAGCATTGACTAGGGGCAACCTCAAATCTAAAGGACAATTACTTTCTACATTTCTCTCCAATTGACCAACTTTTGCTTGAATACATCCAGTAAAGTCTCTTTCTCTCATGGCAGCCCAATCCATTTTGTACCTAAACATTAAAAAGGTCTTCCTTCTATTGAGCTGCAATCTCCCTCCCTTTAAATTCTACCCATTGTTCTTGGTTTGGACTTCTACAAAGATCAAGTCAAATCCAGCTTTTACTTAACAGTTCTTCAAATATTTGAAGGCCATTTTTATATTTTTCTAAATCTTTTTTTTCCAGATTAAACATATTATTTTCTGCAACTGTTCATATGTTATCCTTTTCCTACTAGTCTTTCCCTTCTCAGTTTATTTGTCCCCATTAAAATGTAGTTTACACAACAGAACACACTATTATATATTTAGCTTGACCAATACAGAATGCAATGGGGCTTTTATCTTCTTCACTCTGGACACTATACATGATAGTAATAACACCTAAGATTGTGAGTAATATTTTTGATGGCCGTGCCACAGTAATTAATAATATGCTTATAGTAATATATGATGAGATTAGAGTAACGGGGCCATAAAACTTATAATAAAGTAATACAGGATGGCTACTTAGGCCAGGTACTTATAGAAATCAATACGCTTACATCAGGTGGCATGCTCAGATTTAATGGCTATAGCAAGACAAATACTTCCCATAAGCTAATATTGATAAAAGTGATCAGTACAATGGCCGGGCACATAATAGGTGCTATGTAAATGCTTATTCCCTTTTTCTTTCCCTCCCTTCCTAGATTGGAACATGGTGCTATCCAACTCTTGAGTCAGTCACCAAGCCTCTCCAAGAATCCACCTCAGTAGCAGTTGTCCTTCTTAGGAATGAGTGGGGATAGTGACTGAAGGAAACAGATTATTCCAAATGAGCTTCAATTAGGACAGCTTCAGTTATGGCCCTACCGACGTTTTGCCATTTATGCATTAAACTACTGAAATTATGGGTGCTGTGGGAATACAAGCAAAATATGGAAGGGCTTATCTGAACTATATGGTATCCAACTTTCTTTGTGCACCAGAAAGCAGAAGTAGCTGTATCCTTTTATTGATGACCAATGAATTATGGAAATCACCATCTCTAACTACATTCACTTCCACTGATTTTAGATTTTTGAGGATGGGTTGAGAGAACCAAGATAACATACAAAGTTGGGTTTGGCGTAGGGTATCAATAAATCAATTAACAAGCATTTATTGAACAATTTCTATGTCCTGGGCACTGTGCTAGGCACTGGAGGTAAAGAGACAAAAATTAAATTCTCCCTGTCCTCAAGAAGCTTAATTCTATTAAAGAAGATAATATGTAAATAAGTATACATACAATAACTAAAAAAAGTGATTTTGGGGGGAGGGAAGGAACTAGCCCTGGAGTGGGGGGGGGGTGAGTGGGTTTCATCAAAGACTTTCTATAGAATCAAAGATCACAGAAGGGACCAGAAGACATCAAATTAAGCCCCTTCATTTTAATGATTAGGAAACAGGCACAGATAGGTTAAATTACTTGCCCAGAGTCAAATAGCTAGTGTTTGAGGCAGATCTGAACTTGGAGTCTCTAAGACTCCAAGTCTAGTGCTCTATTCACTCCACCACCTAGCTGGATCAAGTTGTTTTACCTGAGTAGAGTTTTAAGGGAAGTAAGAGATTCTAAGAGGTTGAAGTGAGAGTGCATTTCAGGCAGGGGAGACAACGAGGGCAAAGATATGGGACAAGGACTATCATATGTGAGGAATAGCAAGAAGATTGGTTTGACTGTATATAGAGGGAAGAAGAGTAACAAGATGGGAAAGATATGTTGGGTCCAGGTTGTGAAGGGCTTTAAAAGCTGAACAGAAGAGTTTACATTTGATCTTAAAGGCAAAGGTAGCCACTGGAGTTTATTGAATAGGTGAGTGACATCATCAGACTCACATTTTAGGAAAATTATTTTGGCAGCTGTGTAGAAGAGGTATTGGAATAAGGAAGGGTTCAGGGAAACTAATTAGGAGGTTCTTGTAATGATACAGGTATGAGGAGAGTGGGGTCTGAACTAGGGTGGTAGCCTTGTTTGGACATACAAAAAAAGTTGGAAACTACTTCTGTGGAAGTGTTATGGATATTGTGAGTACAATATACAAAATGAGGTTTAGCTGTAGGGCAAATGGCAAGGTCCAGTGGTCTTTGCATACATTAGCAAGGTGAATGGCAACACCCAGGCTCTGGAGGGAAAAGTGGCAAGGTGCTAAGGCTATGAGCTCCTCCCTTTGTTCACCAGGAAGTATTGAAGGGAAAGGCAGAATGCTCCTTCACCATGTTTGGACTAGAGGAGCCTTTGGTACAGGATCCTACTAATTAGTCTTACACATTTTGTTGCAGCCATTCCCCTCTTCTTACAGACAGGCCAGCAGGTTCCACACGCCTCTGCCAGGGCAGTGCTCCTCCCCTTGTGGCCATCTTGAAAACATGACACTTTTCAGCATTTCCACTTGACATTACTTTGTATTAACTTATGTATATATGTAGCATCTTCCCAACATGATAGCTTCCAATATAATAATAGCTCCTAGATGGAAGGGTTGATTTTCCTGGCATCAAGTATGGTGTCTCATATATAATGGGTGCTTAATAAATCTAGATGGTACAGTGGAGAGAGTGTTGGGCCTGGAGTCAAGAAGATTCATCTTCCTGAGTTCAAATCTGACCTCACAATTCTTACTAGCTGTGTGACCCTGGGAACCCTGTTTGCCTTAGTTTCCTCATCTGTAAAATGAGCAAGAGAAGGAAGTGGCGAATCATTCTGGTATCTTTACCAAGAAAACCCCAAATGTGATCATGAAGTCAGACACGACTCAATAACAAGAGCAAAATAATCTTGATTGAACTGAATTTTCCCCCATTAAATTCTATATTACATTTAGTTCAACTATTTAGCCTTTTTGAGATCTCTTTAGATCCTGTCACCATGAATTACTTTTCCCTGCCAATTTTGTCACCAGAAAATGTAAGTATGCCATCTATACCTTAACAAAATCGTTGATAAAAAATGTTAACACAGAACCAAGGACAGATTCCTGGGACACTCCCTTCAATAGATATGAAGTCATTAATATCTAGTTATTGATTTCAATATTGGACTCCAATGGTTGGAATTCGACCAGTTCCAAATCCACCTAACTATAATTTGGCCTACAATTAATATAAATAGGTAAGTTCTTGGTTTTCTATGGACAGAAAAAATATAAATCTTAAATTGTATATTCATCCTCCTATGGGAAGAATAGCTCCAAGGGTTTTATGTTCTTGTCCAGAAAAGTATAAATAATATTCTGTCTGGGAAAACATCAATAAACTCCAACCTCAGGCTCCTATAACTGGTTTCTCCAGATCCTGCCACACTCTTAGATAATTCAGAGCTCTGAGATCAGATAGTATTTTTGGATGTCAGTTTTTACATGTGAAAATTTTTTCACGTGAAATATCTTTCAGTGATAATTTATATACTGTAGGGTCTAGTCTCAAACAGTGAGATGGTCACTACTGCCTGCTCTATCTAGATAAATATTCTTCCAGGCACTACGTCTAGAAATCCTGAAAACATTTTCCTTCTTTCACCCCCCTCAACCCAAAAAATCATTTCTTCTTTAATCAATCAATAAGCATGTTAAAGTAATCACTATAGTACCAGGCACTGTGCTAGGGGCTCAGAATACAAAGACAAAAGTTAAACAGTTCCTGGCCTCAGAGAGCTTGTATTTTAACTTGGGAGACCTCAGACATCATCTAGTCCAAACCTGTCATTTTAAAGATGAGGCAACTGATGCCTAGGGAGGTTAAGTGATCTGTCCAAGGTCATTCAGGTAGGGCCACATCAAGTCAAACAAAGTTCTCTGACTTTAAATCCATTATTGATTGGCTCCATGAACTGAGAGAAAATTGGGACTTAAGGAAACCACCTAGGTTGGTGGCATCCTCAACAGCAATAGAGAAGCTTGGAAAAGGAATGGGTCCAAGGTGAGAGTGAAATGAGTTCCGTTCTAGACATGCCAAGTTTGAGCTATCTATGAGATATCCTGTTCCAAATTCCAATAAGCAGTTAGTAATGCAAGACTGAAGCTCAGAAGACATCCTAAGGCTTGATAGCAATTGGAGAGTTAGCCAACATAGACATGATAATTAAACCTATGGGAGCTGATGAGGTTATCATGTGTAGAAAGAAAAAGCCTAGAATATGCAGTTAGGGGGCATAACAAAGGAGAGAGAAGAAAGGTCAGACCAGTATGGTAACCTAGGGAGAACAGTCATGAAAACCCTGAGAATAGAAAATATCCCCTAACTATCTACAGGACCTATTCAAAACTCCTTAATCTGACATTCAAGGCCCTCTATAATATGGCTTCACCCTATCAAGTTCTGCTCTATTTCCCCACTACTTCCTAAAATGCAACCTCAATTCAAGCCAGGTCAGTATTCTCTCTGATTCCTGTAAAGGACATGTTCACTCCAACTCCAAGTCTTTACTCATGGCATTCATAGAACAACAGGATTATAGCTTTAGAGCTGGAAGGGGCCTTAGAACTTATCTAGTTCAAACTCTGTTTTTCCAGTTTACAAAGTGTAGCCTCAAGGAGGTTGAGTAACTTGCCCAAGGTGATACAAATACAGAGCATCAGGGACAGGATTTGAACTCCTGTCCTCTGACTTTCCCTCAGCTATGTTTTACAGCTATTTGAATCCTGTCTATCCCCAAGTTCAAATCCCACCTCTTCTAAAAGAACTTCACAGCCCACATTGTACCTTCCCTGAACTCATATTGATTGCCCATGCCATTCATTTTGATCTTGACTCATCCTGCATTATTTAACTTTTAAGTTAATTAAAATTGTGATTTTAATGTTCATGTCTTGTCTCCCTAATAAAACCATAAGGTTCTTAAGGACAAGGACTATGTCTTTTATTTCTTATGTTTTGCTGGTATGGCTGAACATAGTACTGAGAACATAACTGCATATCCTGATTAAGTGACTGGATCTTGGTAGATGAGAGAAGGGTGCTGTGGAATAGCAGTAGGTAAACTGGGAACATGAGAACACTACCAGTTCTCTAAAGCCAAATAACTGCTCAGGTTTCCTGGGCAGGACTTTTTTTTTTTTGACAGGATTTTTTAAGGTAGGTCATTTATAAGCTCAAGAGTAAGGGAAGGGAATGTTTTTACTCTCAGGCAGGAGAAAGCATTTTAGGGGAAAGAGATCAAAGAACCCCAGCTTACCTGTGACCTGGTCATAAGGAGTCCTGAACTCATGCCTTCTTACTTGATGCACCCCTCTTGGGGAAGGGAGGATTCCTGACAAGGCAGAACTGTGTAAGGGAAAGAAGCCACGAGGGAAATCTCTTGCCTTGTGCTTCCCAGACTCACCAACCTAGAAATCTTCACAGTACAACTGGGTATTATTATAACCATCCACATTGCCTTAGGAAGGAAGTTGGAGGTCAAAGGGATCCCAGGAGTAGCTCCACCCTCAATACTGAATCAGAAGGAAGTTCTGTAAAGATCCTATAATTGTGGTCTTAGTACGTTCTAAATAATAAGACCATAGCCTATATAGTACCAACCAAAATCTACCTCCAAACTCATCAAGCCATTAAGCTACAGTTCAGAAAGTTTTTAATGTCTTACCTACCCACTTGCAAAGCATTTTCTGCTCTATTCCTCTCCACTCTAAGTCTTGACCCAGGACCCATTAAGATATATTAGAATATCCTGCCTTTGATGTCTTCCCTTGGTGAATATAGAGTATGGGGGAAGTGCAGGGCATACTTAAGCCCCACCAGGGAACATAGTACCCACCTTGGCAAGCTTTCTAAGGATAAATATGATTCCAGGTCAAAGAATGCTCTCTTCTGTATGAATAAGGCTCCTGCAGTCAGTCTAGGTGTCTCTCCTATATGGTCGAACCACAACTTCTTCTTAATTTCTGTAATTCTCAATTTTCTGCCCAAGCATGTCGGTTCTCTAAGGTCACCCACTCCTCATTAGCATCTGAATATTGTGATGTTACCTAATACTGGTTAGCCGGATTGGGTGACTGGGAACTGCTCCAGCACCAGCCTCTTACAAGCCCTGCTGTTTTCTGAAGTTCTGGCCAAAGGTTCCAAAGCAGATGTTTCTCCTCCTAGGATGGATTCCTGCTTTCCAGGGCCTGGGGGCTTAGCGGCAAGGTCACTTTTGGGGAGACCATCATCACTAGAGGTGAGATATTTGCCTCCTTTTAGTGCTCCGTACTGGACACCTCTAGATTCTAAAGGGGAGGCTGTGAGCACAGAGAAAACAGAATCAAGAACAGTCAGAACTTAGCAGCCCCAGTCTCAGTCTCAAAGGGCACTGCAGAGATAGGTAAAGAGCCGTATATACAAAAGGGCAAAAATGAGTTTCATTCATCCAATAAACATATAGTTCAACTCAATTCAACAAACATTTAGTAAGCAGCTGTTATGCTCAAGGCAGTTGGTTAGACCCTAGAGATATAAAAGCAAAAATGAAAAGTTCTTGCCCTCAAGGAGTTGAGTTTCTGGGGTGGTGGGTGGGTGAATGGGCAGGCAGAATATAACACATAGATAGCTAATCAAATACAAAGTAAATGGAAGATGTGAGATTATTAATGAGCACTTCAAAGGAGCTAAGTAGGCACCTACTCTGCTCAAAGGCCAGAATTAGTGCCTGGGCAGTTACAAGAATATAAGGGTATCTATCACCTGGGGCAGGGGCACAGACACACACAAGCACACAGACACAGAGACACACAGGCACAGAGACACAGAGACACAGAGACACGTTCAGACACAGAGACACAGCACAGATTCGCACACACACAGACACACATACACACAGACACACAGACACACACACCCCTCATCCTCAAGAGAACTGTCAGATGGCATGCCCAGCATTTTGGATCTACCTGATCGCACCGAGGACGTGAGGTGGGGGTCAGGGCCAAGTCATTAAATACCTGGGACTGGGTCCAGGCCCTAGAATGATCTCCAGCTGGTTCCGACCAAAGACACTAAGGGCAATCCCTAACTCACACTAAGGCGAAGCTCAGGATTGTGCCTGCTCCCAGAGATCCTCAGGACTACAACTCCCAGAATGCCACGAGACACGCGGCTTCTGCCTTTCAGAGACATTACTTATTGGAGGTTTTCCGATGTGTTCCCACTCCCACCCTCCCCCCACTGATCCCGGCACCTGGAAGACTGTAAATCTCTGGAGCTCTAGCACCCGACGTCAAAAAGGGAAACTCGGCTAGTCCAGAGGGCTGAAGATGAATCAAGCCGCCTGCCAAGCAGAAGACGTAGACATGCAAGTTTGGACGTGGTCACTGTGAGGATTTGTTTTGCTGTACTAAGGGCATTTATTATGAGGGATTAAAAAAATTGTTCTGCTGAGGTAGGGAGGGAAATGGAGGGAAAAAATAATAAATTCTGATAAAAATGGAAGAAAGAAAAAAACCTTAACTGGTCTGTAACCCTTGCGTGAGTAGGGGAGGGGCCAGGACGCAAGGCTGTCTCCACCAATCAGAGGCCGCCATTGCCAGCCTTCCTCCTCCCCGTCCAGGTCTACCTCCCCACAAAGCATCCAGGAGCCTCTTCTGGCTCACCTAGGACAGGAAACCGATTTCTTTGAGTAAGTCACCATTTAGCATACACTTTGGCAGGTGCCGTGTGGGTTGCTAAGCGTAAAAAGACAGAAGTGAAACCGTCCCTGACTTCCAGAACAACTGTATCTGACATTCTCTTAAGGAAGACATATACAAGGTAGGGGGGGGGGGGGGAGGGAGAAGAGGGAGGGCAACACCAGAGTCCTGAAGGAGAAGAAGGTAAGTGGAGGTTGAGGTGAGAATGCATTACAGACACGGGAGACAACGAAAAATAGAGTATGACAAAAAGTAAAAAAGCCAGTGTGATGGAACTCTAGGGAGTGTGAAGGGGAGGAATGTAGAATAAGGCTGGATAGGAGCAGGTAGGGGCCTAGGCTGAAAAATTTTAAATGCTAGAGGAATTTGTATTTGATCCTAGAGGTAACAAGGAAAGAAACAGTACTCTCTTAATAAGATTTACTACTAGCACACATGTACACACATCAAATCAGCAGGCACACACATGGATATAGATTTAACACTGGAAAAAACAAATAGGTTTTCCATAGGAGATTGTCATCAGACACCATACAAATTAAGAAAAAAATCAGCCAACCTTTTTGGATCCATACAGTGCTCTCTAACTTTCCTTGGGTTTGAATGCCTTTTCCTCAGTAATTTTCACTCTGCTCACAGTCAAGTAGACATGGGCAGTGGTATTGATCTCTTTCCATTTTCCCCCCTTCAAAACTATAGCCCAGTGCTGCTTTGTCCACTCCTTCCAAAGATATTTCTGACCTCAGCTTTCACCTATTGCGTCCTGTTTCTTCATTTCTCTTTATTTTAGACCCTGGTGTCACCATCAAGCCCAGCTAAGGGTTGAAAAAATCCTACTTATAAGGGTCCATCCATCCAACCCAAAATGGAGACTCCATCTTTCCATGTTTATTCCTGTTTACTTTTACTTCTGAATTCAGCTTCTGCATCTCACTCTTATTACCATTTCTGTGCTAGTCTACCCATTTATAGGTTTGCACTTAGTACAGAGGTACAGAAAATGATTATGCAAGGCACTCAGAGGCTATAGTTTCATGCAAGGTTTATTGTAAGGATACTTCAGATCAGGAGACAAAGATGCCCCAGGATCTCAATATTCCCAACTCATGGGCACAGTGTTGTATTATTTCAGACAGTGACATAGAACTGAGTACATCTCCTCTACTTAGCATAGTGCCTGGCACACAGGAAGCACTTAAACACTTGTAGACTGAATGACTGTAGGAACTTTCTAAAGATGGAATGGTAACTTGAGATATGTGGCATATACTTCATACAAATAATGGCCATGGAGTTAGTACAGATTGTTGCCCTCCTATCATTTGGGGAATGGCTAAACAAGTTCTATATGATTGTGATGGAATACTATTGTGCTCTAAGAAACTATAGCAGGATAGTTTCAGAAGAGGCAGCTAGGAGGCACAGTGGATAGAGGGCTGGGCCTGAAGTCAGGAATATTCATCTTCCTAAGTTCAAATCTGGCCTTAGACACTTACTAGCTATGTGACTCTGCAAGTCACTTAACCCTGTTTGCCAGTTGCTCATCTATAAAATGAGTTGGAGAAGGAAATGGCAAACTACTCCAGAAAACCCCAAATAGCATCATAAAGAGTTGGATGCTACTGAAAGGACAAAAACAATAACAATATAGTTTCAGAAAATCCTCGGAGGTCTTATATGAACTGATACAAAGAGAAGTGAGTAGAACCAGGAGAACATCATATATAGTAAGAACAATAATGTAATAATGATTAACTCTGAAAGACTTGGCTACTTAAATCAAGACAATGATCTAAGACAATTGCAGAGGATCCATGATAAAAAAAAGCTATCCACCTCCAGAAAGAGAACTGGTGAACTCTGACGGCCCATTAAAGCATACATTTTTTTCCACTTTCAAAAAAAAAAAGATACAAATTAAGATTCAACTTAGAGATACCTATCTTACACCAAATTGGCAAAAAAAAATTTTAAAAGTGAAAGAAATTCAGAGCTGATAGGGCTGTGGAGAAATGAGTATTCTGCTGGTAGAACTGAAAACTTATAGGCTCTTTTTTGCAATTGGAATATATTCAGTAAAGTTACAAAATAGTCATACCCTTTAGCTTAGTGAGTATATTGGTGGAAATATACCCTGGAAATCTTATAAAAATAACAAAAAAATGTATCTGTTCAAGTAGTTTCATGGCAGCATTACATGTTAATTACAAAAAGTTGGAAGCAACATAAATATTCAACAACTGGGTACTTGTTGAAAAAAAGTGACATTAATTCAACAGAATATTGTAATACAATTAAGATTTAACAAGTATGGAGAATAACTTGAAAGTCCTTTCTGAAATAATGCAAGATGAAAAAATAGCTATAAGAATGGGGGTGCATACTAACTAAAATTATATGAGGAAAAAGTAAAAAGGAAAAAAGGCACAAAGACTCCTATGGGGGACTTAGTAGTGACAGAAAGTATTGATAGTTTGTGTTGAAACTAATTCAAATGTAAATAGTTACTAAGCAAGTTTAGTTGTATGTATTGATTTTCATTAAGTCTCTAATAAAACATTTAATAAAATTTAAAAATGGAAAAACAGAACATCAGCAATTCTAAAGATAAGAGAACTTGGAAGCATATGTAGTTACAAGATATATAAAATACATAGGTTTTTTTGTGATTTGCTACCCTTATGAATATGTGTATTTACACACACATTAAAAGCTTATGTTGAAGGGATATATTATTGGAAGTTGATTGAAAATGTTTGTTGTCATTTGTACAAAAAGTTAGGTACTAGGCCTCTGGGTTAGAATGCTGTGATTAGAATTGTGAATGCTACCATCATTGTTCCTGTGTGAAAATTCAACTGTTAACATAAGGCACTTCCCCTACCCTCATATAACCTGAGATAACTGAGTGCAACCTGTATTTGTTTAGTTCCTTTACTCTCAAAGGTTGTCACATTTTTTTATCATAGCATATTTAGATTTGAAAATATATGCCTCAAAAATCTGTAATTCATCAGACAACTTCCTCTAGCAACGAACAACAGTATGCCACAAAAGTTTTGTAAATTTCTGTGGCTGGAAACAATTTCTAGTTAAATTTTTTTTAACTTTTATTAGGGACAGAATAACTGTCTCAGACAAACAATATCTTACCCCAAACTTCCAACTTTCTACAAATCAGAGCCAAACAAATTAACAAAGGACACACAAAGAAAATGCTTTCACGTTGTGTCCCTTTCTTATTTTGACATGTTTGACATTGTGCAACCTTTGTTTTCATTTCTTAAAAAGAAAAAAAATGTAGCTAGTGTACACTCAGTTGTGGCTCTATTGATTCCACTTTGTATCATCTCACTTAGGTATTTCCTTATGTCCTTGTACTATCCATATGTATCATTTTTATGGCAGGAGAGTCAAGTAGATTGGGCTGGATTGTCTTTAAGAATTTGCTCCTTTAATGACCCTCAGTTTACCGTGGAAAGAATGGCCCTTAAAAAACTCCAACCTTCTTTCTTTTCCAGTATGACAGCAAGAGATGAAATAAAATAGTCTCCAAAAACTTAAAACTAAAGATCACACAGAGGGCAATGAAGAAGCACATAGTAGATATAAACAGGCTGCAACATCTAAGCAATTAATAACTTTGAACCAGTAAAAGATGTCACCAAGGAAAAATGGATGACAGGAAGTGAGATGGGCTGGTCATATTGCAGGTGAAGCTTGTGACAAGTTTAAACAAGAGGACTCTTCAGAATGTCAGGAGAAAGCAAGGAAGATCTACAGAATATTGGGTAAAATCCCTAGGGCAAACTTAGGGAGGACATGGACTAGTTAGTCACAGAGGATGGGTAGTGATGGAAGAATTGTGAGCTGCATCACTGCAAAGAACTCTCAGGTCATGATCTCACCTATTTGAATATTAGAGCATGTTTATGCCATAATTTATGAAGCTATTCTGTAATTGTTAAGACATTTGGGTTGTTTCTAGTTCATTGCTATTACAAGTCCCTCTTTTACTTTTTATTCTCTTCCTCCTGCAACACTCTAACCCCACCTCCCACACCCATCAAAGAGATTCCTAGTGACAGGATTTCTAGGTTGAACGACGTGTTTTGTGATTTATTGCATGTTTTCCAAAATGTTTGCATTACTATACAAGCTACCAATAGTAATATTTCCCTACAGCCCAATATTGGACTTTACCAATTTTGGTATTTTTACTGTTCTAGTGGAGTAAGTTGATATGGTAAAGTTAACTTGATTGGCATTTGTTATTAACAAGGCTAAGCATTTTTCTTATTATTAACAGATTGCATTTATTTCCTTCTTCACAAATTGTCTATTTTTGTTTGGTTTTTTTGGAGGGCAATTGGGGCTAAGTGACTTGCCCAAAGTCACACGGCTAGTGTGTTGTATCTGAGACTAGATCTGAACTCAGGTCCTCCTGACTCCAGGGCCGGTGTTCTATTCACTGCGCCACCCAGCCGCCCCAACAAATTGTCTATTTTCATGTCTTGTTTCAGTGGGAAATATTTTTATTGCCCCACAGGTAAATCACCAGTACTTTATAAATTCTGGATGTCCCTTTTAATCTGCTCTATTTTTAAAATGTTCCCCATTTTTTACTTTTAGATACCATATTTTCTTATGCAAAATTCTTTTAACTATCAAATCCAAACTATCTCCAATAGTTTTTATTTTTAAAATTTAATGAATAGAAATGTTCCTCTTCACAATTTGGAAATTTTTGAAATGGAAACATTTAAAAATATTTCTTTCACTTTTTCCACTATTAAAAAAATGCTGATAGGTCTCATGGTTAATTATGATCTATAGTGTCATGTGAATCTAAGATTTTTTTGGCCATACAGCCATCTATTTTTTCAGTAAGCTTAGTTATTTCATGTCCATTTATTGTCTGTGTGGGTTTACTAAATACTAATTGTTTCTAGCTTTTGGACTCTTTCTGGGTTTTTTATACTGTTTATCTCCCATTCTGGTGTTCCTGTCCTACTCTTCATGACCCCTTATGGGGTTTTCCTGGCAGAGATATTGGAGTGATTTGCCATTTTCTTTTCCAGCTAATTTTACAGATTAGGAAACTGAAGCAAACAGGAATCAGTGAATTGCCTAGATCACACAGCTTCTAAGAGTCTGAAGCCAGATTTGATTTCGGGAAGATGAGACTTCCTGACTCCAAGCTTGGCATTCTATACACTGCACCACCTTGTTGCTCATTCTATAAATACTTTTTCTATCACTATTGGGTTTTTTTTTTTTTGAGTACCAATTAGTTTTTATAACTATTGTTTAGGTAGTAATGTTGATATCTGGTAGTGCTAGTCCAATTTCACGGATGAAAAAAGTGTTTTTGTTTTTTCACTTAACTTTATCCCTCTGCCAATACCCTATCAAGGTATCACTTTTTTTTTTTTAAAGCAACTGGGGTTAAATAACTTGCTCAAGGTTACACGGCCAGTTGTTTCTGGGTGGGTGCTAAGTGTCTGAGCCTGTATTTGATCCCAGGTCATCCCAACACTGGGGCCAGTGCTCTTACTCACTGTGCTACCTGGCCGCCCCTCAAGGTATCACTTTTAAGAAAGATTGAAAAAGATTAGCAAAACCAACCAACAAATTGTGTACAATAGAGTATGCTACTTTCCACACCCATGGTCTAGGGAGGTAGGCTTTATTCTTTTTGAAATTTAGAGTTAAGCTTGGGTTTTGGTTTACTTTTTGAGAGTTTTATCCCTTTTAAAAATGATTTTTCTATTTGAATATTTTTCTGGCCTTCTGAAATAAGAGTATTAGTGATTTGATAATGCATAAAACATCTAAGTTAGTTTGGCAAGTATTGCCATTTTTGTTATCTGATTGACTTAATCATGAGCATTGGACGAGCATTTTGTTAAAATTAGTTAAAATAATTTAGAAATTTAAGCCTGTCTTCATAAATTGATGTTCAGATACTTAATATTTTGATGTAATTATAAAAGGCTATTTCTCTATCACTTTCCTTTGATTCATGGAAATGATTCTGTGAGAATATCTTGCTATTTTAGCATTTTGTTTTTTAAGTTTTAAGGATAATTACATTATATACCATTATATACAAATGGAAATAATTTTACCTCTTTATTTCCAATGCTTATTTTTCATGGCTTATTATTGCTAAGATTTGTAAAATTGCTCCAGTGGGAAAGCCAAAAATACAAAGTCCTGTTTGATACCTATATTGAAAAGGAATGCTGCTAGAATTTCTCCTTTGTATGTACTAGCTTGTTTCAAATAAATATTTTTATTTGTATTTTATTTATAATATAGGACCTTTTATCCCTATATCTTACCCACTAAAAATGTCTTTAATCAAAAATGTTTTCTCTATACTTAGTAACGTATTTTCTCCACTTGCTGAGGAAAAGTTTTATAGAAATTATTTTCTTGGTATCATTTCACCCTCACATATTGTTTATAAATCTTTTCTGGCTATCATTCCACTCCTGCATGACATTTTAAAATCTTTCTTCATCCTAATAGCTGTTTGCATTTCAAATATCTCCTGTCTTTACAGAACATGTGTTCTATGGGTTAAGGATTCAAGGTCTGTGCCTCTCAGTTTGTAAATGTCTTTTTTCCAATTTCTGTTATCCTCCTTTGTTCTTCTTGAAATCTGGAGTGATTGTAATGTTTATTGATAACTTTTTCACTTCTTCTAGCACACACTAGCATTATTGTATTGTTGCACTTTAAATATGAGGAGCTTCCAGCAGAGTTGAGTTTGGGATTTTTCCTTCTGAACTGATCAACAAATATTGACTGAAAACACACACAAAAAAAGTCCCTCCCCTGAAGCTTATGTTCTTATTATTTATCTTGTGGCTTATTTATAATTATGTTTCATTGGTTACTTTCATCAATTCTGGGGAAAAAATTTTTTGTTCCCTGAAAGTGTCCAAATTCTTTTGTTCTTCTAAGTTCTTTAGTGTGTTTACAATCCTGACCATAGGGTATATCTATCCTATGGATCATCATTTAGGTATGTCTTTTCCAAAAGTTTGGATAATTCAGTGTGTCCTTTTTGGGGGAGCTTGTATTTCCTGCTTCTCCACAACTGTGTGCAATTCTTTTTTCCAATGTAGTATGTTCTATTTCTTGCATCTTTGGATTTATACTTTCTTTTCTAATGTACCTACTAGCTATTTTTTCTTATTTTTTGCATCTCTTCTAACCTTTCTTGCAATTTATTAGTATTGCAGCTGTTATTTACCCTTGTGATTTCCTAAGCATTGCCAATTTAACTTGGTTGTGTCTTTTATCTGTGGGAATTGAGTGGACCACACCAATCCCATCTTGTGACTCAATTATTAATCTAGCTCAGTTTTCTTTCTATTCAATTATGGGTCTAGTCCAATTGTGAGAAAAATTTATTGCACTGTTTGAACCTAGCCCTGTGTGACTGACTGGGAAGTTGGACCATCCTTACCTTTTGCTTAGAGACCATTAACTAAGGACCTAGGTGATGCTGAACAGAAACAGTCAGATCCAAAGACTGATCCAAAGAGTTTTCTCACAACTACATGTCAAGCAACCCATATGTCTTATTTGGAAACTGGCCCTGTACTGGTCAACTAGTTACTGTTTCATTGTTCCTTTGATTGAATACAGACACTTGGGGGAGTGGGACACCTCTTTTCCCCCCTGATTTCAAGGAGCTGCTGTTTACTTTCTCCCAACTTGGAAAGTCCCTAATCTGTCCTTTAATTAGAAATCAGGTTATCCAATCTTGTATGCTGGTTTATATCCTGTTTTCTTTTAATGCATAAAAATCTCTCTCTTCCTGTATTTGGGGGTTCAGTGCCAAGCTGAGGAGGTGTGGTCTCAATTTGATATGCCATTGGCATGCACTGCTTAAGAAATTGATATGCTTGGAAGCTAGAATTTTTCTTTCCTCAAGTTATTTCAGACTTCACCTGTTACATATTCAATGGGAGAACAAATCCTTAACTTTAAAAAAAAATAACATCCTTTTCCATCTCTCATAAGTATTTTCAGCTGTAACAGCACTGTTACTTTGTTCGTGTTAAATTTTGGTTAGTTTTTTTTCTTCTTCTCATATGTGCATGCAATTTATTTTTAGCCTCTTCTCTGTGTCTCTATTGTTTATTTTAGGGAGTAGGGAAAAGCCATCAAGGAACCTGACTCCAGTCAGTCCTCTCAACTTAGACTCTAATTTTAAATCCTTTCTGTCACTATCTATGTCATGTTGGAAAAATCAAACAGTATGGGCTTGCTTCCCTATTTGTAAAATGGTGTTGGACAATGTGGCTTCTAAGCTTAGTTCCTTGACATTTTAAAATCTATGATCCTTGACAGTAATCTTATAAGCACTCATCCCACCTCCCACTTAACTTTACTTCTAAAAAAAAATGGTCAACTCACTTAAAGCCAATTAAATTAATGATCAACTTCCTAATTGCATTGGTTAGTCATGCCTGCTAGTGTGGTAAACACCAGAAATTATGCAAAAATTTAAGTGGGTGTTGAAAACTGGGTAATTTTTAAGGATCCAAACAACATAAAAAACTTACTCCTATTATCAGGAAACTGATGTTAGTTGAACTAATCATTTGTCATATTAATTATAAGGTGATATGTTCTGAGGTGAATTGATATGAAGTCCCTTGTAGGCACTGAGGTGTACAGTAGAGCAGAAAGAAATACAGAGAGGAAGCGTATTTTTCTCTAAGTCATGACAAAATCAATTAGTGACAGACTCTAACGTAATGACCACAAATATTTGAATAAAGGATAAATATAACAAAGGCATTTCTCCAGTCACTAAAATCCCAGGATTACTCTCCACTATGAAGTCTCTGATGTCTGACTAGAGTTGAACTGTGCCTAAAGGCATTCCCACACTGATTACACTTGTAGGGTTTCTCTCCTGTATGTATTCTTTGATGCCGAGAGAGATTTGCATGCAGTCTGAAAGCTTTCCCACATTCATTACATTCATAAGCTTTCTCTCCAGTATGAATGCTTTTGTGTTCAGTAAGCTGTGTGTGCAGTCTGAAAGTCTTTCCACATTCAGTGCATGTGTAGGGTCTCTCTCCAGTATGAATTCTCTGATGTTGAGTACACTGTCTACTCTGACGGAAGGTTTTCCCACATTCATTACATTTGTAGGGTTTTTCTCCAGTATGAAGTGTCTGATGTCGCTTTAGTTGTTTACTCTGACTGAAAGTTTCCCCACATTCTTGACATTCATAGGGTTTTTCTCCAGTATGGACTCTTTTATGTTGAGTAAGGTTTGCACGACGACTAAAGGCTTTTCCACATTCATTGCATTTATAGGGTTTCTCTCCAGTATGGACTCTCTGATGCCGCATAAGAAGTGCACCATCCCCAAATGCTTTCCCGCAGTCACTACATTTATATGGTTTTTCTCCAGTATGAATTCTCTTATGTTGAGTAAGTTTTCCACAAAGTCTGAAGGCTTTTCCACATTCATTACATTCATATGGTTTCTCCCCAGGATGAATGCTCTGGTGTTTTGTGAGGTGTCCATGCAGTCTGAAGGCTTTCCCACATTCATTACATTCATAGGGTTTTTCTCCAGTATGGATTCTCTTATGTTCAGTAAGACTTGAACTCCGACTGAAGGCTTTCCCACATTCATCACATTTGTAGGGCTTCTCTCCAGTATGGATTCTCTGATGTTGCTTAAGAATTGCACCTGTACTGAAAGCTTTCCCACATTCATTACATTCATAGGGTTTCTCTCCAGTGTGAATACTCTTATGCTGAGTAAGGCTTCCACGAAGTCTGAAGGCTTTCCCACATTCACTACATTCATATGGTTTCTCCCCAGTATGTACTCCTTGATGCTGCTTAAGGAGTGCACTCATACTGAAAGTTTTTCCACAATCATCACATTTATAGGGTCTTTCAGCTGTATGGACTCTCTGATGTTGCTTAAGGAGTGCACCTTTACTGAAAGCTTTTCCACATTCATTACATTCATAGGGTTTCTCTCCAGGATGAATGTTCAGGTGCTTAGTAAGGTGTCCATGCAATCTGAAGGCTTTCCCACATTCATTGCATTCATAGGGTTTCTCTCCAGTATGAATTCTCATATGTTGAGTAAGGTGTGCATGCAGTCTGAAGGCTTTCCCACATTCATTACATTCATAAGGTTTCTCTCCAGTGTGAATGCTCTTGTGTCCAGTAAGGCTCCCACGCAGTGTGAAAGCTTTCCCACATTCATTACATTTATAAGGTTTCTCTCCAGTATGGACTCTCTGATGCTGCCTTAGGAGTGCACCCTTACTAAAAGCTTTCCCACATTCATGACATTCATAAGGTTTCTTCCATACACAGATTTTCTGATGCCTAATTAGGTGCGAACTGAATTGAAAGGTTCTTCCATATAGATCACATCCTTGGGATTTCTCTCTTACAGAAATTTTCTGTTCTGTAACAAGGACTGAATTCAGACTAATTTCATTACACTTAGGGTCTGTCTTCCCTGGGACAATTTTCTCCTGAGGAACTATCATTTGCCTTCCAAATGGGCCAACACGTTTCCAGGTATCTCTTAACTCAGAGTACCAAATAACACCATTTGGAAATCTCTCCATTGTAACCTGGGCTAATTCCTCTTCAGAAGTGCCCTGCTTGGTTTCATGCCTAGTCATCCCACCTGAAAGACATATAATAAAGGATAGTGCAACAGATTAAACAGAGAGGATTTGATTATGAGCAAATATCAGAATTGTGGGAGGCAGTCTGGGATCAGAGTCCCATTAACCCATGTTGAATTATTCTAAGAAGCCCAACTAGGTTCCTGGGTTTCCATATCTTATCCCCTCAAACTGATTGTGTACAATGTCACCAAAGGAATCCTACATAAGCAACAATTTCATGTTTATAAGAACACTACTTCAGTCCTAGCTCTCCTACAATTTCCCTAACAAAAATCAGGGCTTATCTGTAAGCCATGGAAATTCTTGCTCTATCTAAATAAAAGCACTTAGCACATACACCATCTAGATCAGTGACAATGGCAATGTACAGCTAGTGTGATGTACAGCTGGAGGCCAAACCAGTGGTGATACATTAAACTATATTTTTTATGTGAAAATTACATTAAAAAATTAAAACTAAAATGATATATACAAGGGTCTGATGGAGATGGTTTAGAATGCAAATTTATTGTGACAGGGATTATTTAATTAATTGTATTTGTATACCCAATGCGTAGCATAAAACTTTGGGCAAGGTATTTAATAAATATTTGTGGAGTGACTGATTGATGGGTGGGTAGATGCTACCAACCAGGAAAATCAGTGAATGTTTAAAGGATATGGTGGTCAATGAGGACACAACTGAGGTTATGTAACCTAAATTTGCAAAATTAGGTTCTGCTATGTGATATTGCAGAATAGTAAAAAGTTTGCTACACAAAGATTATAAAACATTTTAGAATGGTGAGAGAGTTAGTGATAAAGAAAAGTGAGAAAAACAGCAGCACTTCCATGGAGTAACTGAGAATATTCCTGGCCACAAAAAGTTCTCAATACTTTTTTATGTTTAGAGGATGCAAATTACCCTAAGGTCAGGTCTAAGAAGGGGACAATGGGTTAGTTATACCTTGGTTTTTTGTCTTTTTTTTTTTTTTGAGGGGGGAAAGGCAGGGCAATTGGGATTAAGTGACTTGCCCAAGATCACACAGCTAGTAAGTGTTAAGTGTCTGAGGTCGGATTTGAACTGGGGTCCTCCTAACTCCAGGGCTGGTGCTCTATTCACTGCGCCACCTTGCCGGCCCCCATTTGGGATTTTCTTGACAGATACTGGAGTGGTTTGTCATTTTCTTCTCCAGCTCATTTTACAGATGAAGAAATTGAGGCAAACAGGGTTAAGTGACTTGCCCAGTGTCACACTGCTAGCGTCTGAGGCCAAATTTGAATTCAGGAAGATAACACTTCCTAACTCCTTGTTGGGTACTCTATCCACTGTACCACCTAGCTGTCCAGTATTTTAGGTGATCTGAAAATAAAACAAAATGGATTGGAGAAGAGAGAACCTGTCAATAAGACAGTAACTTTATGTTGTAATAAATAAAGATTAACCACCCTAAAATTGTGGTATCAGTAGAGAATAAGAGCTGAGTCCTATGGACACTTAAAAGGAAGGAAAAACTGCCATAAATATAGACTTTAAATGTCTTAAGATGTCAAAGAAAGGAAACTTCAACATAAAATTAGTCTAAAAATTCATGGAGAATGGGAATTTGGGTAGGCATTAAGATATGGGTCAGATGCCAGAATGGCAGGAAAATACACAGAATATACTACCATTATGAGGAGACATTGGGTTACATGGGTTTTGAGTGAAGTCTCAAGGACAGAATCTTAAGGTTGTAAAGTATTTTACAAACCTTAAAGCACTAAATAAATATTAGCTACTTTTACTATTATAAAAAAAAAAGGAATAATTGGGGAGTCAGGAGGACCCGAGTTCAAATCTGGCCTCAGACATTTAACACATACTAACCGTGTGACCTTGGGCAAGTCACTTTATCCCAACTGCCCTGCTGTCCAAAAAAAGCAAAAACAACACAAAAAAGGAATAACTGGAATGTTTCTGACCTCTCTCTCCTAAAGGATACTTTCTTTTCCCTGGGTCTTCTCAACCCTTTGCAATCAAGCTTCCAACCTCAGCAATGATCTGAAATTGCTCTCTCCAAAAATCCAATGATCTTTGATTTATAATATCTAATGGTGTTCTCTATCTTCACCTGTTTTGACTTCTCTGCTGTATCTGACACTGTTGACCACCTTCCTGTATATTCTCTCTCTTTTTTTAATACCACACAATTTTCTCCTAATTCTTCTATCTATCTAATCACTCCATCTCAGTCTCCTTTATATGACACACCTTAATTGTGCCTATGATTCAGGATGGCACTGCCATCGTCCCTTTCTTTCTTGGTGAACTCATAAGCTTCTGTAGGCTTAATTACTAGCTCTATGAAAATGCACCCCAGATTTATGTAGATAATTCTTGCTTTAAAGAAATTTGCATTATGTAAATTCAACTTTATGTAAAGAATTCTGAAAGAAATATGCATTCTAAAAAAACGTTTTTGTTAACTTTGTTGTACAGTACTGTTTTCTCTCTTTTCTCCCGCACCACTCCAAAACAAAATGAAACAAATGTAAAATAAGCCCAAACCCCTCCAAATGAAAACAGAAGAATGACTGTCACAATGAAAGACCTCTACTGAGACCTACGATGCTGAGAGAGAACTTTGCCCCACTCTACCTGCAGGGCCCCGCACCTTTCTATTTTACATCTGTCCTCCTGTCTGTATCCATATCTGCCCTCCGCATGTTCTATCTAGATTCTAGCCAGACCCCACATAGTTGTTCCCTGCCCCTGTGTTTCTCAGCCTTACTTCTCTGTCCTTGGCCTCCACATGTCCTTAAATCATGTGCCAACCCCCTCTCTCCAGAGGTGCTTGGTCCCCTTGCTGCCTCCCCTCCCCACATCTCTAAAAATCACTTTAAATAGAAGTCTGTGAAACAGTGCACTTACATGAGAGTGTAACAGTATATATATATATAATAAAGTGAGAACAGTATATATATATAATCCCAGTGTCTCTGCTGAACTCTGGTCCCACATAACCAGTTGTCTTTTATATATTTCCAAATAGATGCCCCATAAGACATTTCAAACTCAATTTGTCCATAACAGAACTCATTGTCTTTACCCTTAAATCCAACCTTCCTCCTATCTGAACTATTTCTGCCAAGTATACATTTTTCCAGCAATTCAGCTTCACAATCTGAGTCATCTTCAATACTTTCACTCGCCACACATCTAATCAGACACCAGGTTTTGCCAATTCTTCATCCATATCTCACATGCATACCCTTATCTTCACTCATATTATAATCATCTTAGTTCAGCTCCTTATTACCTTTTGCCTAGAGTACTCCAAAAGTCTCCTAATTGGTTTTCCCATATGTGGCCTTTCCCCTCTCCAAGCTCTCATTCCCCCTAACTGCCAAATTGATATTTCCAAAGCACAGGTCAGACTATGTCAATAAAGTTCTAATGGTTCCCCATTGCCTCTAGGATAAAATATAAAGTGCTTTTTCTGGCTGTTTAAAGTCCTCCACAGTTGGGTTCTAGTCTTTCTAAACTGACTTTACAGGAATCCCACATCTTGATGTCATAGTGGATAGAATGTTTATGGTCCGGAAGTCAGGAAGACCCAAGTTCAAAACTGGCTTGAGATATAAACTAGCTGCGTGACCCTGTGTGTCACAGTTGTCACTTAACTTCTGTTTGCCTCAGTTTCTTCAACTGTAAAAGAGACAATAATAGCACCTACCTCCTTGCAGAATTGTTGTGAGATCAAATGAGATAATATTTATAAAGTGCTTAGCACAGTGCCTGGCACATAATAGGTACCATATAAATGTTTATTTCCTCCCCTTCTCCCTTCTTTCCCTTCCCCTTGCGCACACACTACATTCCAAGCACCCTGGAAGCATTAATAGATTTATTGGTCCCCATGCTTGATCAGGAAATCATACCTGAATCTGTCTAGAAGGATGAAAAACAGGTTTGTTTTTCTACATCCTGTTTTTTTTTTAAGCAACAGTTGGTTTCCATATCCTTTTTTGAAAACCAGATCCTGTTCTGCAATTAGCTTCTATATTCCATTATCTTTCTCTCACATACAGTTATATATCCCATGTATAATCTTCTTCTATATTTTATTGTCTATCATATATACATATTCTACTATTCAGTACTAATAAAAATAAAACCTCTTAGTTTATGTACTCATTTGAGTTCAGCATAAAGAAGTTAAGAAGCCCATCCCTCCTACTGGATTAGATTACAGTGTACACTAGAGAGAGGCCTAACATGGATTTAATAGCTATAGACAGGGAAACCCTTAGAGACTAGCCAATCACTTCTGCAACATGAGATCTAGACTAGTTGATGCTTCCTTCATGGATACTACAGTTAAGACTATAAATTAGGTGGGTATCAAAAATGGAATACAAACAAATCCTGGCCTCTGTCTTGAAAGGTATAGACCCCTCCATCTAGCCTGGACAAAACATTTTTGAGTAGCCCATGGAGCTATGAATTAGTCCAACCATTCTGGAAAACAATTTGGAATTATATGAGAAAAATCACTAGACTGTTCTTACCTTGTGACTTAGAAATCTCATTACTGAGCATATACCCAAGAAAATAAAAAAAAGAAAACAAGATATAATCTATACCATATATTTGCATGCATTCTTTGTGGCTGCAACAAAATTAGAACCAAAATAATTGCCCATAAATTTGGAAAATGGCTGAGGAAACTATGCATATTAATGTCACTGAATAGTATTGTCCTATAAGAAAGGACTCTATGGAATTCAGAAAAACTTGCCAAGACTACATGAAGTGAAGCAGTAAAGAAAGCAAAATCAAGAGAATAATATAAACAATGACTAAAAATGTATAAATGATTAGTAACACCAAAAAGAAATCAAACTCTGAAGTACAACAATATTGATTTTTAGAAAACTGACAATGAAACATATTCCTCCACTCAGTAGAAAAGTTGGGAGTATGAATATGGAATTCAGTAAACCCTGTCAGACATGGTCACTAATGGTTGGTTCTACTGAAATGATTTTCTTTGTTACAAGAAAGGATTCAATGGTTGTGTGGAAAGTAGGGTTAAAATGGTAGGGGTTTGTCAGGGGGGAGGAGGATTAAGGGGAAACAGCTATGGTATAAAAATAAAAAGCAACAGTGTTTATAAACCTTTGGAAACAATAACAGTAATGACCAAGTCTGTATTATGGTGAGATAAAATCAAGAATGATATTTGAGGGAACTTGCTAAGTGACCACAGTCTTCTCTACAAGTATAGGGTGCTTAAAGGAGAACTTTAGGATCAAAAAAACTCTAAAATATCTCATGAATAAAGAAAGCTTAAAGCCTCAAAGATCTCTTTTGTATTGAAAACATGGATTAGTGTTGAGTGATAAAATTAGGGTAAAGATTATACTTGGTTCCCAAGAGGTCAGCTGATCAAGTCTTTTTTAAGGGTGTATCTACAAAATTAATATTCCCTTTCTGTTAAATAAGTATTACAAAAGCATAACTGAAAACCGAATACTTTCATCTTTTTTGATGTCATGGAATTTCTTCACTTGTTTCATAACTGCTATAAGAATGAGCTGGAAGTACATTAAGAGACAGTTCTCAACTAGCTCTGGAGTACTCCACCAGTCTCCTAATTTATCTTCCCATCTCTGATCTCTCCCATTTCCAATCTATCACTGACGTAGTTGTCAAATTGATATTTCGAAAGCACAGGTATGACCATATCATTTCTTTGATCAAGAAGTTCTGGTGGCTGCCTAATGCCTCTAAGATAAAATAAAAACTTTTTACTTAGCATTTAAAATTCTCCATGATCTGGGCACTAGGCACATACCCAAGAAAGTCATAGATAGAAAACAAGATATAACATATACCTATATATTCATAGAAGCACTTTCCGATTGCGAAAAAAAAAAAAAGAACCAAAATGGTTGCCCATCAAATTAGCAGGAAAAACTGTTGGTCAATCCCTCTACCTGCAAAAGGTTTTAAGATAATAAAGGGTTTTCTCATACACTAGCCAAATGCAAAATGAAGTTTGTTTTCTTTCACAATTGTTACTTATAATAATACTCATTTGCTTGGTTCTCTCTTACTCACCTGGAGAATTACCTCTTAGGATTTCTTTCCTTACCATCCAAGGCTCTTCTCCTTGCTCCAAATGAGAGATCACATCTGGCTTGGAAATGTGATACCCTGCTCAAGTAGAAAGACAAATGACTTGGTTGTTTTTTCTGGGGACAAAGATCTACCCCAAAAAGTTCCATGCCCTAGTTCCTGAGAACTTCTGAGAGATGAAAGAAGCAGTAATAAATATAGCACAAAGGAAGTTATCTATTTCTTATGCTACAAGGTATAGATCTTTCACCTGAAAATCAGGAATTTTTAAAGAGATTAGGAATCTGATAATTGGACCCAAAGTTTCTTCATGGATAAACTTTTCAGCAGCTCCACACCTTTTATTAACCGAGGAAAGAAAAATATTTCAATGGACAAACTGATTCTAAGTCATATGAGAAAACCATACTTACCCAATGAGACCAGATTCCTATAATTTTCTAGCATTACATCTCTGTATAGATATTTCTGACCAGGGTCTAGCTGCCCCCACTCTTCCTGGGTAAAGTACACAGCCACATCCCTGAATGTCAATGATTCCTGAAATGTCAAAAATATTCTTATTCAACCACAATCCAATGACATGGCTTTGGGGGCAACTAGGAACTTTAGTGACTAGAATACTTATCTGGATAATGTTCAAGGGTCTGAATACAGAGACAGGTATTACACAGTGGTTTAAATGGGTCCAAGTATTGCTTCTGATACTTAGTGACCCTAGGCAAGTTACTAAACCTCTCTAGGCTTGTTTCTGCTTCTATAAGATGAGAGAAACCATGATGACCTCTAAGGTCCTTTTCCTCTATAATCTTATGATACTATGAGTGTTCTAAATTAAGTAATTTATTATAATTTCTACTATGTGGCTAATAGTAATCTTGACCATATAGGAGATACATCAAAAGTATAAGGCTGTCAGTATCCTTAAAGAGAAAACATTTTCCCCCTGGAAGCAAAATATACATATGGCACAATTGCAGAATCAATGAAAGACAATACTTGCTATGAAATGGTGCAACAATTCTGGAAAGCAATTTGAACTACATCCAAAGTCCCTAACCTGTGCATATCCTTGGATTACATGATAGCCCAAATGATCAAAGACTGAGGGAAAGGACATATATGTAAAATGACAGCACTTTTTGTTGTTGTAGCAAAGAACTTGAAACAGTAGGTACCTATCAACTGTGAAACAGCTTAATAAACTGCTGCCAATTAATGTAATAGAATATAACTGCTATGAAAATAAAAGGAAATGATTCTGAGAAAGCTGAGGAGACTTATTTGACTATAGCAGAGTAACATGAGCAGATCCAATGACAATATTGTATAGGAAAACAACTTTGAAAGACTTATGAACTCTTATCAATGCAGTAACTGATCACTACAGCACACGGATGATGAAGCATGATGTCTACCTCTTGACAAAGAGGTGGTGGGCTATAATTGCAAAATGGGACAATTTTTCAGACACGACCAATCTGAGAATTTGTTTTGCCTGACTCTGTTACAAGGGAGGCTTTTTGTTATGTGGTTGAGGGGGAGGTGTGAATGGAGCTTTAGAGATTAATGGAATGGTGGCAGTTAGTGACGGAGACTCAAAAAGGGCAGGAATTTGACCTGTGATTTCACTAGCCTAGGGAGCTCCTTGTTACAAATTTCCTATACTAAAGCAAGTTAAGTGACTTGCTAGGATAGAACAGCCATTAAGTGTCAGAAGGGGGACTTCAACCCTTTCTAGCTCTAAGGGCAGCTCTCTATTCACTATGCCTCTCAGTGATGAAAATAAAAAAGGAAGACAAAAGAAAGTAAAAAGTGTAAATGAAACATTTTAAGAATACACAGAAAAAAGAAGTTAGGTGACAAAAACAAGCAGGGTAGTGTTGGTACTACTGTGTTAAATTTAATGTTACCTCTAAAAAAAGATTGGTAGCTTCACATATGAGCTTTTCTATTTCTTTTTATACATGGAAATGTTCATCTTTGTCAAGATTTTTTAGAAAAAAAAGTTAACCAAAACAAAGAAGATGCCCTAGGTGTTAAAAGTGATCTGCAGATGAAAATATGTAGTCACACAACCAGTGTTTAACCTTAAGAAACAGCAGACTTTTTCTTATTCAGTGTTTTTTAGAACCACGATTAGTTTGATACATGTACTCCTGTTTTCTAAATCTGTTAGTTTGTCAAGCATACCTATTATTTGCTTTTTCAGTTATACTGACATAGGCTGGTTCTCCACTTTTTCATCATCCATTGATTTTTTAACTCAACTTGATTCATTTTGTAATTTGTTGCTTCCATTACTCTTTAAGTCTGGCTCTTGATGCTGTCTCTTGATATATTTACTATCCAACTTAATTATCCTTTTGTGTTTCTACCACTTGTTAATGCTTCAGCTTTCATTTCCAAAAGAATTTCTATGCCTTGGATATTTTACATTATAGAATTTCTTTATTGTATTATAATTTTTAAAACAGAATTCCTTTTTCTCTTCAGCGATTAGAAAGGTAGGCGGTAGATGACCTAGCAAACCTGAGCAAGATGCAAGCTATAGTTGTTGCAGCAGGGTAGTGCACCAAGTAGGGATCTCTAATCAGACTCAGGGTTTAGAATACAAGTTGGGTTCTTCCTGTGATTGCACTGGAGAAGTTATTCCCTCCACTATGGGGAAAAGTACACAATTCCATACCTTTCAGCCTATGCTAAAACTACAAATGGGAGGGGGGTGGTAATGATGAAACAGGGCTGAGGAGTAAGAAGCTTCAAGCCACTGGCTAGGGGGACCTGAGTATTGGGACACAGGGGGGTAGGGAGTAGGGAATGGGCTAAAATGTCAGGAGTGCCCTGATCTGGTAAGGATGGGGATGAAGGATACAGTGGACTTACCATAAAATATTAGTTATCCTCAATAGGGGTCCAGATGGACAAGGAATCCTAGGGATTCCCTGAAGCATGAGGGGTGAAGGCTTTCCTGGGTTGGAAGGGACTAGATTCCTCATGCTTAGTGGGTTATGGAACTCCTTGTTCTCTTGTCAATGGATGGTAGCTTTAGGCTAAGAAACTTAGGCCTACATATGGGGTGGAATAGAGATAGGACTGCATAACTCAGGAGTCACTTAACCCAGACAGACAGGAACAATGGAAGTGGTAGATGGCCCCCATTTAGCTTGCAAGCAGGGGAGACAAGGGTAGGTCATGCATATGGACTATTGGTGTCCAGTTCAGGGAGAGCTTTGGAATTCCAGGAAGTGGATAAAGTGCTAGACTTGGAGACAGGAACACCTGAGGCTGAATCTGCTCTCAGTCATTTACCAGCTGTGTCATTGGGCAAGTTGCTTAACATCTCTCAGCTTTTGCTTCTTCATCTGTAAGTTTGTTCAATAACAATACCTACCTTACAGGACTGTTGGAAGGATCAAATGAGACTGTATATGTATATATGAAAAGCACTGAGGGAAAGAACACCATTAAAGAGCTATATAAATGCTAGCTATTATTATTAGGCTTCAAATAATTTTTTGTTTTTTTCTTCTTTTTTCCTCAGTGCTTTCAAATCAGTGAGGAGATTTGTGTAGAGCTACATTCCTTTGCTTCCAATTGCCTGTCATGTTATAGGAAGTCCTCTGTCTGGATTGGGCAGTGTCAGCAAACCAAAATCTCTCAGCAAAAGATACTAGAGACTTGTTTTCCCATGAACTTTCTTATCACATGTGATTGGGCCTCATAATGGAGATGCTACCTTCTCAGAGAATATTTATGGCAGACAATTACTTCTCTTTTCTGTGCCACCTGATCCTGAACCTGATGTTAGCTTCACAAAAAAACCTATATAATTGGAAGGAAATGATTTAAGAATATGGGTCCCTAGTGTAGATCATATAACACTGGGGACCACAAATTTATTAACACATTTTGATGGATATTACAGGAGGGAGCAGGGCCTTGGTTCCTGCTTAGAACATCCACAGGTTAATGGATAAACATGAAGAACAAATGAGACATCAAACATTTCCTATAATGTTATGCTGACAACTGTAGCAGGGCTATGTGAACTACTTTTGACATAATTTGCCAAGAACAATGGTGAAACAGTAATTACCCTTATAAAACTCACTATACAACTCATCTCTGGTGGATATACTGAAGAATTAACAAATCACCACTGACTGGAGCTCAAGCAATGCAAGAGATCTTTTTAAAATAAAAGGAGCAGGGGCAGCTAGGTGGCGCAGTGAATAGAGCACTTGTAGTCAGGAGGACCTGAGTTCAAATCTGGCCTCAGACACTTAACACAAAAACTAGCTGTGTGACCTTGGGCAAATCACTTAAACCCAAATTGCCCTCTAAAAATAAAATAAAATAAAAGTAGACTACATGACCAATAGATTACAGAAGAACAAAGGCTCTGTGGATCTAAGAAAAGGCCTTATGAAATGAATATAGAAAAGAATACAGTAGTTTCCAATAGGTGGTCTGAATTATTAGAGGGATGAAAACAATTAAGAACTCCAAAACTGAGTGGTAAAAACAAAGCCAGGAACTAAGAGCAGAGGCATACCAAGATTTCAGGGAAGAGTGCTGAACTGAACAAGACCTGGAAACAAAGTTGGTGTTGGGGAATGGCTGAAAAAAAACAAATAAACAAACCTATGCTATAAAAAGGTAGTGGAATATTATTCTTCAGTAAGCAATAAATATGAGAAATTTAGAGAAATGTGAGATTTATATGAAATAATTCTGAGTACAATAAGAATAATCAAGAAACCAAAGTACATGACTATAACTCTGTAGATCACCAAAAGGAAGATGAACCCTGAGTAATGGAAAAATCAGTGAAGGTTCTGGAGAAGAGAGAAAGAAAAATACCTCCTCTCTCACAATAAAGAGGTGGGAAACTAGTAGAAAAGAATATTGTATATATACACTGTCACAAGGATTGTGTTTCCAATGTTTTTTCTTTGCCATAATAGTGTGTTCAATCTGGAAGGGTGGGAGAGGAAATGACTCTGATACAAAGACAAAGACCTCAACATAACACATTTTAAAAAGCAATAAATTACACCCTCTACTCCAACTAAGCCAAACTTCTTACTGGTTTCTACAAAGAACAGGGTCATTCCAGTTCTAAGTATTTGCACATGATGTTCTCCTGCCCAGAATGTCCTTTGCCATCCTCTACAATCACTTAAATTTCGTCTCGCCTTTCCTTCCTATTTTTTAAAATTTATTTTCTGCCTCATTCTTTTCAACCCTGACTCATACATTTAAGTTTTTCACTTGAGTTAAAAAAATAATATAATTTTACATGTATGTCTTCTCTCCTAGTGAGACTGCAAAGGTCCTTAAGGGCAAGAACTATCTTCCATTTCTTTTGTTTTGATCACTGGCTAGGACATGTTCATAGAAAGTACTAAGCATACAGTAGACCAATCCTCCTCCTGAATGACTTCATTGATATTATGAGAAGAAAGAAATTCTGTGAAATGGTGTTATTAAGTTAAGAATACTCCCTGTCTCCTGGGGGCAAAGGTTCCTAGATAGTACTTCCAGGATGAGAGAAAACATTCCTGCCATATGATAGCATTTCTAGAAACTAAGAAGTAATCCCAACTCACCTGGGATCTCATTGTTACTAGGCCAGAGTGCATTACTTTCTGTTCAGTGAAACGGCTAGGGGAGATGCTGATTCCTGAGGAGGCTGGGCTGTGGAAGAGAAAAAAAAATGAAGGGAGATCTTGTCTTGTGATGCTCAAACTGATTAAAAACAGAAGAGTTTGGTGTGACCCCTCTTACATACTGGCATACTTTATGACAAAAAGCAGTAACACATAGGCCCAGGCCTTTGCCCTGACATCCAGAAAGACTCACACCTTTACCCCCATACCCAGACATGTGGACTCAGATCTCTGTTCGTGTACCCCACACAGACACATCATATGCCATCATACATATACATACATATACTCTCAGATTCAATCCTGTCAGCTTTATAGAGGAAAAGGTCCCATTAAATAGTTCAAGGCAGGACATATTCATTCCTTATTAGGGAAACCACATCATCTCCCCCTTCTGTAATTCTCACCTCTCTCCTGAAGCATTTGGGTCAGATTCTCTAAGGTTAAACAGTGCTCACTTATTTCTGGATAGTATGATGTCACCCCAGTCCTGTTTATCCAGGCAAGATAACAGGAACTGATCCAAGATGAGTCTTCTAGGACTTGCTCTTTCCTGAAACTCTGACCAAAGGTTTCAGGCCAGGTGTGTCTTCTCCTGGGATGAGTACCTGTTCCCCAGCACCTGGGGGACTAGAAGCAAGACCACTTTTATCTGGGACCTTCACTCTGGGGCTGAGATTTCTGTCTCCTCAATCCAGGACCCTCTCTCTGGCGCTCCGGGCTTGGTACCTATTAACTCAATACAGAATTTCTGTGAGCAGAGAGAAGATGGGGTCAGAAGAACTTGCATCTAAGTCCTATAAAGTACGGATGAGAAAGTCAGCAAAACAAATGAGTATATGATGAATTTTATTCATTAAACAAAAATAGAATTCAATTCTCCAAATGTTTATTAAGCATCTACTATGTGAAAAACACAAGGCTAGGCCCTAGGGATATAGGTAAAAAAACAAACCAAACAAAAAAAACAAAACAGTTCATGCCTTTTAGGATTTAACATTCTTCTGCCATCCCCATTGCTATGATGTACTACAATCTCAACTTGCATTGAAAAATCTTCACAACATGGCACCAGTCTATCTTTCCAGGCTTACTGCATATTATTACCCTTTTTACACTCTTCCCTGAACTTGGTATTCCATGTCCTGTCCCCATGCCTTTTCAGAGGCTACCTCCCATTCCTGGAATGTACTCCTTTCTCTCCTCAGCCTCTTAGAATTGCTAGCTTCCTTAAAGGCTCATCTCATGTGTCACCACCTATGGAATACCCTTCCTCATCCCTCTTTTTATTAGTGTTCTCCCCTCTTCAGAGCATCTTATTTTTATTTACTTCTGTATCTGCTCTATTCCTTCAATAGAATTTAAGCTCTGTAAGGGAAGAACTGTTTTTTTCTAGTGCCTCCTACAGGCAAGGTCCTTAAAGGTTGGGTACAGCAAAACTGATGGGCACCTCCAGTGTTCAAGGCCCAGTGCCAGTTGGTGTATGTGTGTGTGTGTGTGATTCTCCCACTATCCTCTCCTTTACTCCATTCTCTGATCAATTAAAGTCTCTTCTTCTCACCAAAGTCAACCTCTCCATACACATCCCTGCCCCACTCTCTCTCAGTTTCTCTAGCAGATTGCTCCCACAATAATCTTTCTGCAATCCTATCTCTCCATCTTCTGAATCTTTTCTAGTTCTCTTCCTTAAAAAACAAAAACAAGATCATAATCATCCTCCTGGGTCTTGCCTCCCTTTCTCAGCCAAACTCCTTAAAAAAGTCCTCTAAGCCGCCTTACAGGACAGCTAGGTGGCACGGTGGATAGTGTGCCAGCCCCAGTCTGGAAGACTCATCTTCCTGATTTCAAACCTGGCCTCGGACGCTTACTAGCTGTGGGACCCTAGGCAAGTCACTTGACCCTATCTCCCTCAGTTTCCTCATCTGTCAAATGAGCTGGTGAAGGAAATGTCAAAATACTCCAGTAACTCTGCCAAGAAAACCCCAAATGGGGTCACGAAGAGTGGGACACAACTGAAATGACTGAACAACATGCCCCTTAGCAAACGAAAACACTCCTACTCAGCCACGATTCTAGAGATGTGTTGTCTTGCTCAGTTAGAGGGTGAGCTCCTTGAGGGCTTTCACATTTGTTTCTCTAGTCCTTAGCAAGGTAAACACTTAATATTCATATATTCATTCATTCATTCATTCACAGTACCTGGCACTAAGCTGGTTTCTAACGTTTGTTGACAGACTGGTAGCAGGCGGAAGCAGTCTAGGTCTCCAGCTCTGGGAGCCTCAGACCCCGCGCTTCGCCCCGCCCCCGCTGGACCCTTCTATCAAGCCCGAGGAGCGCGAGGGCCCAGCCCGTCACTCACTCATTCACGAACTCTGACCTCAGGAAGCTGCTCCATCCGCCCCGCCCCCGGGGCCTCCCGGCCTGACTATCCCGCCCACCTCTGGCCCCTCCCGGATCCGCGCTCCCTAGGCAGAACGTGCGGCGGTGAGCAATGAGGCCGGGACGCTAAATACCTGGAACTGGGTCCGGAGCCTGGACTGACCTAGGATAAAGAGCTGGGTTCCAAGCTTAAGAACAAATCATGGCGTCGAGGCTGCGCGCGCATCCTCAGGGGAAGTGCGCCTGCGCCGGGAATAAGCTCTCCCGGACACCAGCTTCCCAATGACGCTGCCTGAACAGCTTCTGTTCCAGTTCCAGCGACTCTTTTCCCAAAGATTGTTTGCGTCTGCCCGGTCAAGTTCTAGTTTTTCCCAGCCCCTCAAAAACGAGTCCCTTTTCCCGATGTCAAGACTACGAACTAGGCCGGTCGCCGCGGCCCCGCCCCTCCGGTCACCCACTTGTTTAAGGGCCGGAAACAGCTCTTTCTGATGTAAAGGACGATTGGCTGGGCAGGTGATTTTTAGGGAATCGGGCAACCAATCCCTCTTGGGGGAGCCATTTGTGGGAGAGGAATTTGAAAAACTGGACCAGGGAGTAGCCTGGAGGGCCGGAGCAGGTTCAGGTGTGGGCAGGGGAGGGTAGGAACTGCTGGGGAAGAAAATGGAGCTTCTGAAATTACACATGACTAACCTCCTATAGATCTCTGAGGAAAGAAAAGCCATGGGCGATATCCACTTCGACACTTAAATATTTCTGTGATTTTGTGGATGTGCTTGCTTTCTCCAAAGGTATAGATTGCAACCCATCCTCTTGTGGGATTCTTGACCAGTCCTTCTCTAAGTCCTCGACAGGGAGCCCACACTAATCCATTGCTGATGGATCTGTGAATGTCCAGCCATTATGGAAAATAATTATATATGAACAAATTGGTTTTCTCCTCCCTTTTAAAAACAGATTAACTGCTTTTCTATTTCACTAGTTTTTTTTTTTAACCAGCTACTAGTTTTATCTATCAATTCAATGGTTTCTTGTTAGATTTTTTTTTCTTTTGCTTTTTGGAGGGAGAAGGTAGGGCAGTTGGGGTTAAGTGACTTACCCAAGGTCAATCCGGCTAGTAAGTATTAGTGTCTGAGGCCGAATTTTAACGCAGGTCCTCCTGACACCAGGACTGGTGCTCTATTCACTGCGCCACCTAGCTGCCACAATTCGATGGTTTCTTTGCTTTGCTTTTATTAATCTCTTCCTTATTTTCTAGGATTTCTACTTTGTTATTCAGTTGAGGATTTTTATTTATTATTCAAATTTTTCAGTTGAATTCTCAGTTTATTAATTTGTTCTTTTTTTCTTTTGTGGATGAAAACATTTAGAGATATAACCTTCCCTCTTCAGAACTGCTTTAGCTGAATACCATTAGGTTTGGCTGTTGCCTCATTATTATTTTCTTTGATAAAGTTTTTTGCTGATTCTACAATATTTTTCTTTGACCTGCCAGTTCTTTAGAACTGCTGAGTTACCCATTATTTTTAAATTCTTATTTTAGGGACCTGTAACATCAATTCGATACCCATAGCAGCTGCTATGAATAAGCATATGTATTTCCAGGGTAGATTCACAAATTATAATAAATTCTCTTCCTCAAAGGCAAAATCAAAATATTTATTCAGAACATCATTAGGATACCAGGATGTAAGATTTAACGAGGTACTTATCACTCCTTAAATATATTAGGGCTCTGAAAAGATATTTATTTCTTTTTTTCATATTAGCAAGTAAACAACACATCCCCACATATTCTCTTTCAACATACAGATATATGTGCCTTTTTATGTTTTTCTTGGTGCCTATTATTTTCATTTCCAAATATTTACTCAGTTGTGTCTTTTTCATTGGGAATGCTTAGAAATCCTCTATATTCCATTAAAGGCCCATTCCTCCCTTCCTCTCTCCCCCATAGGATTATAATTAGTTATGCCATATAGGTTATCTTTGGTTGTAAATCTTTTTCTCCTGCCTTTTAGAATATCATGAGCCAGGGTTTCTCTTTTCTAGTCTAGGTAGCTAGTCTTTGCTGCTGTTTAGTAGTGTGTGACTTTTCATGACCCCATTTTGGGGTTGTTTTTTTTTTAAAGCAATCGGGGTTAAGTAACTTGCTCAAGGTTACATGGCCAGTTATTTCTGGGTGTGGTGCTGAGTATCTGAGCCCGATTTGATCCAGGTCATCCTGTCACTGGAGCTGGTGCTCTTACTCGCTGAGCCACCTGGCCGCCCCTTGGGGTTTTCTTGAAAGAGATCCTGGGGTAGTCTGCTATTTCCTTCTCCAGCTCATTTTATTTATGAGGACCTGACACAAAAAGGGTTAAGTGACTTGCCATAAGTCACACAGCTAGTAAGTGTCTGAGACTGGATTTGAATTCATGAAGATGAGTTTTCTTGATTCCAAGCTCAGTGCTCCATCCATTGTGCCACCTAGTTGTACCACACTAAGTCTTATATAATCCTTACTGTGGCTTCTTGAAATCTGAACAACTTTTTGGATGCTTGAACTTTTTTTTTTTTTAATCAGGAACCTCTGGAGTCTGTCTATGATATTCCTGGGAGTTTTTGTTTTAGCATTTTTTTTTTTCCTGTAGGTGACCAGGGAATTCTTTGTATTTTGGCTGTGCCTTCTGTTTCTAAGAGTTCTTGGCATTCTTCATTTCTAATTTCCCATAAATGCTGTATCCAGACCTTTTTTCTGCCCATAATTTTCAGGGAGTTCAATAATTCTTAGATTGTCTCTCCTTGTCTCTCATTTTTTTTTTTTAGGTCAGTTGATTTTGATACTTTATTTCATAGATTTTTCTGTTTCCCCCCCAATATTTTTAGTTTTGTTTCTTCTTATTGTACTGTTATTGTTTTCTGTCTGTGTGCCCCATTCTAATTTTCAGGATATTAAATTCTTAAACAAGGCTTTCTACCACCTGTTCTAAGGTTTCAATATTCCTTGCAATTCTTTCTTGCCATTTTGTATCTCTTATTAATTTTCTCTAGGTACTCCTGTAGTCCTGATAGCCAGGATATTTTTTTATTCTGAAGCTTTAGTTGGCTTTGTAGGGCCATTATTCTCTTTGGAATGATTCTCTTGGCATTTCTCAAACCAAAATATTTCTTCTTGGTGTTTAGAGTTTTCATGAGTTTGTTCCTGGGAGCCCGTGCTTGTTTATCTCTAAAAGTAAAATATGTGGACAGGGCCTGCCAAGTCTTGAATATCTCAAGTGGGCCAGATAAAGCCTTTCCTTTCACAGGTATATTGGAGCTCTGCCTCTTTTTATCAGTCTCCCTGTTGCGGGCTCCCCCTGTGGGGGACCTTATCCTTTGGTGCTGGGCTCAGGGCTTATTCCCATACTAGGTTCCTGCCCCAAGCTTCAGGAACTTCTTAGGCTGGATTCTCCCTAGACCTGGACCCACCCTGAGGCTGCTTCCTTTCTGGCTGAGTTTAGGTAGCCAGTCAATGGTTTAATGAAGGATTGAATCCCTGCATGGCTTGGGAAGGAAGTACCATGCTAGACCCACTCAGAATATCCTCAAGTCTTCTTTTGAAGCCATGGCTCTGGAGAAGCATGATGCACCTGGGTAATATTGTGTTTCCCCGATAATAAGACACTGTCTTATTAATTTTTTTGGAAAGAAAAACACCAGAGGGCTTATTTTCAGGGGAGGGCTTATGTTGTCCTGCCTCAGCTCTCCTCCGCGGCACTGCTCTCAATGGTGCCAGCAAGCAAATCACTGGGGAAGAACAGGATGACGCGCTCACTGCTGCAGCTCTGATTGGATGCAGCTCGGAGCACAGCATGCATTTCACGGGGGGGGGGGGGGGGGGAGACGGTGCATACAGAGGGTACTGTAATGTAGCGTGTAGCGCAGGGGATCACCTTCACTACAGTAGCAATCTCAATAGGGCTTATTTTCGGGGGAGGGCTTATTTTAGAGGAATCTTACACAGTAAGGGGAGGGCTTATTTTCGGGATAGGTCTTATTATTGGGGAAACACGGTATGGAGCTCAGGAAGGGGGTGCTGGAACTGTTGCAAAGGCTCTAGGGTGGCTTCCTGAACAGTACTCTCTGCCTCTCCACTCTCATTTGCCCCAGTTAGTAGTCTATCAAAGATCTCCACAGGACTCCAGGAATTGCTCTGTAGATTCCTAGAATGGGTGAGGCAGTCTAGCGGTGATTCTCTTTATGGCCTGGTAGAGTGGTATGTCTCTCTGCCCCAGTGAAATGCTTGCTGGCAAGCTGTGATCCTCTTCATCTTAGCTCACTGTCATCTTCCTGCAGTCCCTGATTTTTTTTTCCAAATTGTCCATTTTTATCATGTTGATATTATAGAATAAATTATTCTTCTGGTTCTGTTCACTTCACTCTATATGAGCTAATAAAAGTTTTTCTATGTCTCTTTGAAATTGTTTATCTCACTTCTTACAGCACTATAGTATTCCATTACAATCATATACCATAATTTGTTCAACCATTCCCCAACTGACAGATTCCTTCTTAGTTTTCAGGTTTTTGCCATTACAAAAAAGGTGTGTTATAAATGTTTTTGTACATATGGGTTAAAGGGCAATCATGTTTAGTAACTACACATAATTCCAAATTGTTTTCTAGAATGGTCAGACCATCAGTGTACCTGTTTTCAAAGCCTCTGCAATACACATAATATTCCATTACCTTCAGGTACCAGAATTTGTTTAGCCACTCCCCAATCCATGGGCATCTACTTTGTTTCCAGTTCTTTGCTACCACAAAAAGTTCTGGCATAAATATTTTAGTGCATATTTAATCAAGTCACCTCCTTGGGATATATGCCTAGCATCTGGAATCTCTAAGTCAAAGATTATGTATATTTTAGACACTTTATTTTTCAAAATTCCAAACTGCTTTCCAGAATAGTACCTCCATTCTAATAAAAAGCAGATTTAACACCTAAGCAAAGATAAGAAGATGGACTATCAGATCCTACTCTTACCATCCCTAGCCCATCAACGCCATAAAATTCCTAGGAATTAGGGAAACTGAAATATTATATCAAAGGAACCTTTAAAAAAATTAAAAGAGAAAGTTTATGAACTATTTAGGACAAAGTTTTCAGTGGCCTTCTCTGACACTCAAACCTTCCTGGTCTTCATATTTTTGAATTTAGTGTACATTCTATTCTGCAATTGGCTATATATATACTTATATATGTGTGGCATGGTGTGGTGTGGTGTAGGGTGTGTGTGTGTGTGTGTGTGTGTGTGTGTGTGTGTTCCATTATATCTATGCATCTTGCCTTATGGAATATTGTATTCCAAATTCTCTGTTGCTTTATGGTGATGGCTACTAAATCATATGTGATCATGACTGTGGCTCCTCAGTACTTGAATTCTTTCTTTTTTGCATTGTTTTTTCTTTGACTTGGAAGCTCTAGATTTTGGTTGTAATATTCCTAGGAATTTTTATTTGGGGTTTATTTCAGGAAATGACTGGAAGATTCTGTTTCCATTTTGCCATATGGTTCTATGAGATCTGGGCAGTTTTCTTTTTATATTTCTTGAAATGGTATGTCAAGTCTCCTATTTTGGTCATGGAGTTCAGATAGTCCAATGATTCATATATATATTTTTTTCCTTGATCTATTTCTTGGTTAGTTCTTGCTATGAGATGACTTTACAGTTTCTTACATCTTTTCCAGTCTTTTGACTGTTTTAATATTTCTTGTTGCCTTATGAAGTCATTGGCTTCTATTTGATCCATTCTAATTTTAAAGGAATTTATTGCTTGGGCAATATTTTGTACTTTTGTGCCAAACTGTTAATTCCTTTTCCAATTTTTTCTTCCATAGTTCTCCTTTCTTTTCCATTTTTTTCCCTTAGGCACTCTCATTCCATTTATAAAAACATTTTAAAACTCTTAAAAAAAACAAAACTTTTACTTCTCTTCAAGCAATTTGTGCTCAAGCTGTGTTCTTTTACTAAGGCACTGCTTGTAGATGTTTTAGAGTCCTCCTGGATTTGCATCTTGATCTTCCCTGCCACCATAATAGCTCATTATGATGTGGCTCTTTTTTTGTTTGCTCATTTTTCCATCCTGCTTATTAATTTCAGAGTTGGTATGAGGGCTAGGCTCTTCTACACTTCTGGAGTGAAAGATTGCCCTGGTCGTGTTTCTGCTTTCTTGGGGTATTGAGCATTTATTCCAGGAACTTGGGAATAGGCTGGGAACTAGAAAGCTTTCAATGTTCCCAAAGGGATCTGATCCAGGGTAAAGTTATCTGATGCCCCCCACTCTTCTGAGTTCTGCAAGGTCCTGACTTGGGTTTGAGTCTATGCAGGTATAGAGTTCTGCTAGACTCCACTCTGTCAGTCAGCTGGAAGACTCCGTTGGTACAAAGTGGCAGACTGTAAGCTCCTCTTTGGTCTAGGATTTCTGCCTTTGTTATTCCTTTATAGTCTGAGCTAAATGCTGGAAGTGGGTCCCTGCTGTTAGCTTGAAGTGTAAATCATGCCACTGCTACTGTTGCCTACTGAACGTCCTCCTTTCTTGGTACAATGCCTAGTGCCTCCACACCTTTGAAAAATGCAGTGCTACCATCAGGTTCAGCAAAGGTCCCCTTCTCACTCCAATCTAGATCTGTAACCTAGGATTGGGTAGTTTGTGACAAGTTGCCAGTTATCACCTGTACCCCCTGTAATGCCCTGACATGGATCTGAGATCTCCTTTTGTGCTGGTGTGCAGTCTCTCTCTGAGCACTGTACTGCTCCCCATACTGTGTATTCCTGCCCCAACGCTGTCCTCATCATCTACTGACCTCTCTGTCTATACCAACCAGGGCCAGACAAAGAACTCACTGTGAGTGATTTCTGCATCAGGGTCTGGTGCACTTCATATTTCTGTTTGTAGAGGTTATGGACAGGAGCTCAGCTACACTGTTTCCTTTTACACTGCCATCTTGGCTCTACTTCCAAGTATCCTTTTTCTTCTGTCTTCATTAAATGATTGAAGCCTGGTGGCAATGGTGATGAAGAATATTCCCAAACTGCAAAAAAATTTTTCATGAAAGGATTAAACATTCTTCTATATGAACTATGGTTTCTAACCAGTTTTCCCCTTCTTGTCCCACATGCTGCATTTCATACAATCAATGCTCTAGGATAATTGGAGACCATTTAAGATGACTGGTACATAAACAGGGAGAAAACCACCACCACCATGGCAAGAGGGTTGGGTGGGAGGGGGGGGTGGGAGGGTGTGATGGGCACTGTGAGCAAAGGAGGCATATTTACTCTTTTTTGTCTTTAGGTAATTTTTATTAATTTGTTTAATTAATTTTATTAATTTATTAATTTGTTTACTTTTAGTTTACAAGATTCAATTCCACAATTCCTTGATTTTCACATTTTGTCCCCCTCCTTCCCCTCCCCCCCATGGCAGCATACAGTCAAATATAGGATCTGTAAATACTTGCACATTAGACATTAGTCAGTTTATAAAGACGGATTGTATCAGATGGAATGAAAAATGGTAAAGAGGACATAAAACCAAACAAGAAAAGGAAAAAGATCAGGTAGTTTGCTTCAATCTGGATATAAACTCAGTTCTTTCTAGTTCTTTCTCTGGATGTAGACATTTCTCTCCATCATGAGTCTTTTGGGATTGACGTATCACTGCATTGCTGAGAAGAGTCCAGTCTATCAAAGTTGGTCATCATACGTACATTGTGTCTGTAATTGTGTACAAATTTCTCCTGGTTCTACTCTTCTCACTCAGCATCAGTTCGTATAAGCCTCTCCAGGTAAATATGAAATCCATCTGCTCCTTGTTTCTTATAGCACAATTATATTCCATAACATGCATATACCACAACATGTTCAGCCATTCCCCATTTGATGGGCACCCCCTTAATTTCCAATTCTTTGCTACCACAAAAAGAGCTGCAATAAATATTTTTGTACATATGGGTCTATCTCCCACTTCTATGATCTCTTTGGGATACAACCCTACAAGTGATATTGCTAGGTCAAAGGGTATGAAATTATTTATAGCCCTTTGGGCATAATTCCAGATTGCTTTCCAGAATGGTTGGATCAGTTCACAACTTCACCAGCAATGCATTAGTGTTCCAATTTATCCACATCCTTTCCAGCATTTGTCATTTTCCTGTTTTGTCATCATAGCCAATCTGACTGTTGAGATGTGGTACCTCAGAGTTGTTTTGATTTGCATTTCTCTAATCAATAGTGATTTAGAGGGGCGGCCAGGTAGCACAGTGAGTAAGAGTACCGGCTCCAGTGTTGGGATGACCAGGGGATCGAATCTGGGCTCAGACACTTAGCACCCACCCAGAAACACCTGGCTGTGTAACCTTGAGCAAGTTACTTAACCCCAATTGCTTAGGGGCAGCCAGGTGGCTCAGCGAGTGAGAGCACTGGCCCCAGTGTCAGGATGACCTGGGAATCAAATCTGGACTCAGATACTTAGCACCACACCCAGAAATAACTGGCCGTGTAACCTTGAGCAAGTTACTTAACCCTGATTGCTTTTAAAAAAAAATAGTAATTTATACCATTTCTTCATGTGCTTATAGATATCTTTAATTTCTTTCTCTGAAAACTGCCTGTTCATATCCTTTGACCATTTATCAATTGGGGAATGACTTGTATTCTTATAGATTTGACTCAATTCTCTGTATATTTTAGAAATGAGTCCTTTATCAGAGACATAGGTTGTAAAAATTCTTTCCCAGTTTCGTCACCTCCCTCTTAATCTTGGTTACATTGGCTTTGTTTGTACAGAAGCTTTTCAATTTAATGTAATCAAAATTATCCATTTTGCACTTTATAATGCTCTCTAATTCTTGTTTGGTCATAAAGACTTTCCCTCTCCACAAATCTGACAGGTAAACTATTCCTTGTTTTCCGAGACTGCTTACAGTATAAACCTTTATACCTAGATCATGCACCCATTTAGACTTGATTTTGGTATATGGTGTTAGATAATGGTCTATGCCCAGTTTCTTCCATACTATATTCCAGTTTTCCCAGCAGTTGTTGTTAAATAGTGAGTTCTTATCCCAAAAACTGGGGTTTTGGGGTTTATCAAACAATAGATTACTATAGTTGTTGACTTCTGCATCTCATGTGCCTAATCTATTCCATTGATCCACTACTCTGTTCCTCAGCCAGTATCAAGTAGTTTTGATGACTGCTGCTTTATAACACAGATTGAAATCTGTTATAGCTAGTCTACCTTCCCTAGGATTTCTTTTCATTAATTCCCTTGATATTCTGGACTGTTTATTCTTCCAAATGAAGTTTGTTACTATTTTTTCTAGTTCTATAAAGTAGTTTTTTGGTAAATTAATTGGTATGGCACTAAATATATAATTTAATTTAGGTAAAATTGTCATTTTTATTATATTGGCTCGACCCAGCCAAGAGCAATTGATATTTTTCTAATTAGTTAGATCTGACTTTATTTGTGTGAAAAGTGTTTTGTAGTTGTGTTCATATAGGTCCTGGGTTTGTTTTGGCAGGTAGAT
>NW_027185754.1:21690463-21693520 GCF_028583685.1 Petaurus breviceps papuanus | reverse complement strand
TTTCTATCTCTTGCTGTTGAATTTCATTGGAAATATATAGGAATGCCGAGGATGTATATGGGTTTATTTTATATCCTGCAACTTTGCCAAATTTATTTATTAAGTAGTTTTTTACTTGATTCTCTAGGATTCTCTAAGTATATCATCATATTATCTGCAAAGAGTGATAGCTTGGTCTCTTCTTTGCCTAATTTGATTCCTTTTTCTTCTCTAATTGCTACTGCTAACATTTCTAGTACCAGATTGAATAAGAGGGGTGATAGTGGACACGCTTGTTTCACCCCTGATCTTATTGGAAATGCTTCTAGTTTATCCCCATTACATATAATATTTGCTGATGGTTTTAGATAGATGCTACCTATTATGTTAAGAAAGGCTCCAGGGGCGGCCAGGTGGCTCAGTGAGTAAGAGCACCAGCTCCAGTGTCGGGATGACCTGGGGATCAAATCTAGGCTCAGATACTTGGCACCACACCCAGAAATAACTGGCCATGTAACCTTGAGCAGTTACTTAACCCCGATTGCTTTAAAAAAAAAGGCTCCATTTATTCCTATACTTTCTAGTGTTTTTAATAGGAATGGATGTTGTATTTTGTCAAAAGCCTTTTCTGCATCTATTGAGATGATTATGTGGTTTCTGCTAGTTTTATTGTTGATATGATCAATTATACTGATGGTTTTCCTAATATTAAACCATCCTTGCATTCCTGGAATAAATTCTACCTGATCATAGTGTATTATTCTTTAGATAAGTTGCTGTAGTCTTTTTCCTAATATTTTATTTAAAATTTTTGCATCTATATTCATAAGGGAGATTGGTCTATAATTTTCCTTCTCTGTTTTATCTCTTCCTGATTTAGGTATCAGTACCATATTTGTGTCATAAAATGAATTTGGTAGGACTCCTTCACTAATTTTCCCAAATAGTTTCTAGAGTATTGGGATCAATTGTTCTTTAAATGTTTGATAGAATTCACTAGTAAATCCATCTGGCCCTGGAGATTTTTTCCTAGGGAGTTGACTGATGGCTTGTTCAATTTCTTTTTCTGAGATGGGGTTATTTAAGTAATTTACTTCCTCTTCAGTTAATCTGGGCAACTTGTATTTTTGTAAATATTCATCCATTTCCCTAAGATTGTTAAATTTATGTGCATACAATTGGGAAAAATAATTCCTAATTATTGTTTTGATTTCCTCTTCATTGGAGGTAGGTTCACCCTTTTCATTTTTGATACTTATAATTTGGTTTTCTTCTTTCTTTTTTTTATCATATTGATTAAGGGTCTATCAATTTTATTGGTTTTTTCATAAAACCAGCTCTTAAGTTTTATTTATTAATTCAATAGTTTTCTTAATTTCAATTTTATCAATCTCTCCTTTGGTTTTCAATATTTCTAATTTAGTATTCAATTGGGGATTTTGAATTTATTCTTTTTCTAGGTTTTTCAATTGCATGCCCAATTTGTTGACCTCCCTTTTCTCTAATTTAATCATGTATGCACTCAGAGATGTAAAACTTCCCCTAAGAACTGCCTTTAATTCATCCCACAAATTTTAGTATGTTGTCTCATTATTATCATTCTCTTGAATGAAATTACTGATTGTTTCTATAATTTCTTGTTTGACCCACTCATTCTTTAGGATTAAATTGTTTAATTTCCAATTAGTTTTTGGTTTGTCTTTCCATGGCCCTTTATTGCATATAATTTTTATTGCATTATGATCTGAGAAGGATACATTTAATATTTCTGCCTTACTGCATAGAATTGTGAGGTTTTTATGCCCTAGAACATGGTCAGTTTTTGAGTATGTGCCATGAACTGCTGAGAAGAAAGTATATTACCTTTTATCCCCATTCAATTTTCTCCAGAGATCTATCATACCTATCCTCTCTAAAATTCTGTTCACCTCCTTAACTTCTTTCTTGTTTATTTTGAGGTTGGATTGATCAAGTTCAGAGAGGGGGAGATTAAAGTCTCCCACTAGTATAGTTTTGCTATCTATTTCTTCCTCTAATTCCTTTTCCTTCTCCTCTAGGAATTTGGATGCTATACCACTTGGTGCATATGTTAAATAATGATATTGCTTCATTCTCGATGGTGCCTTTTAACAGGATATAGTTTCCTTCCTTATCTCTTTTAATTAGATCAATTTTTGCTTTTATTTTATCTGAGATAAGGATTGCTACCCCTCCTTTTTTTACTTTAGCTGAGGCATGATATATTTTATTCCAGCCTTTTACCTTTACCCTGTGTGTATCCCTCTGTTTCAGATGTGTTTCTTATAAACAGCATATTGTAGGATTATGATTTCTAATCCATTCTGCTATCCGTCTCCATGTTATGGGAGAGTTAATTCCATTCACATTTACAGTAATGATTGTTATCTGTTTCTTTCCCTCCATCCTATTCCCTCCCCTGTTAATGCTCATATTTTTTTCCCCTTCTCCCTTCCCCGCCTTAATAGTTTTCCTTTTGACCACTGCCTCCCTCAGTATTCCTTTATCAGCCCTCCTCCCTTTTTCTCCCCTTCCACCTTACTTCTTCCCTCCCTACTAACCACCCCCCCCCTTTCGTAGCCCTTTCCCCCTACTACTGCCTGTAGGATATTTTCATACTTAATGAAGTCTGTTATTTCTTCTTCGCACCAAGAGTGACAGGAACAAATCTCATGCAAAGCTCCTCTCCCTCCCCTCTTTCCCTCTCATATGATACTTTTTGCGTTTCTTTTCCATAGAGTCCCATGCTTAATGGTTATTCCCTCCTTGAACCAGAACCAATGAGGGAAAAGCTCATATGATACTCATCTCCCTCCCTTCTTTTCCTCTGCTATATTAATTTTATGCCTCTTTGTGTGGCATAATTTACCCTTTTCCACTACATTCATTCCTCTTCTTCCATTGCAGTCCCTTTGTAGCCCTTAATAAGATTTTTTTTTAATCGTCATTTTGTGTATTTTATACTCATACCCTCTACTTGTCTATAAACAGTTTGCTTTTATTAAATAGCAGGGTGTGTGTGTGTGTGTGTGTGTGTGTGTGTGTGTGTGTGTGTGTGTG
>NW_027185754.1:21677523-21690453 GCF_028583685.1 Petaurus breviceps papuanus | reverse complement strand
GTGTGTGTGTGTGTGTGTGTGTGTGTGTGTGTGTGTGTGTGTGTGTGTGTGTGCTTTTTCATCAGGAAGGTCTGGAATTCTGTTATATTGTTGAATGACCATCTCTTTGCTTGGAAGAATATGCTCAGTCTCGCTGGGTAGGTGATCCTTGGTTGTAACTCAAGCTCTTTTGCCTTCTGGAAAATTGTATTCCACTGCCTCCTATCTTTCAGTGTAGAGGCTGCCAAATCCTGTGCGACCCTCACTGTGGTTCCTCGATATTTGAATTGTTTCTTTCTGGCTGCTTGAAGTATATTTTCTCTTTAACTGGTAGTTCTGGAGTTTGGCCACAACATTTCGAGGACTTTTCAGTTTGGGATCTCTTTTAGGAGGGGTCTGGTGGATTCTCTCGATTTCTATTTTACCCTCAGGTTCTAGTATCTGAGGACAGTTTACCTTAATGAGCTCTTGGAGAATGTTGTCCAGGCTCATTTTTTCATCATGATTTTCTGGTAGGCCTATGATTCTCAATTCTCATGGATCTGTTTTCCAGGTCAGTTATTTTTCCATTGAGATATTTTACCTCTTTTTCTAATTTTTCACTTATTGTTTTGTTTGACTAATTCTTGGTTCCTCATAGTTATCTGTTTCAATTTGGTTGATTCTAGTTTTTAGCAAATCATTTTCCTTGGTTAGTTTTTGGAGCTCCTTTTCCATATCATACACTTTTCTTTTTAGGGAGCTGTTTTCTTCATTATTGTGTTTTTCTAATTCTGCAATTTTGGTTTTGAAAGAATTATTCATTTTGTCTTCTATCTCTCTCATTTGGTTTTCAAAGTTCATTTGGTTTCTCATTTGGTTTCAAAGTTTGATCTCATTTAGGAGAGCTTTCTGTACTTGGGGCCCATTCCCTGTTGATGTTTCAGCTGTGGGTGTGGAGTCCACATTGTCTCCCTCTGAGTTTGGTTTCTCCCTCTGAATATGGCAGGACTCCAGAGTCTTTGTAGTCTGCTTTCTATCCATGAGGCAGGGCCCTAGCCATGCCCTTCCTCTAGGGATCCCAAGCCTTTACCTTAGAGGTTTTTGCCCTGGGGCAATAGTTACTATGTTTTTTGGGGGGGTGGGTGGAACAGGCAGGGATCACTCTGCCATCCTGGTCCTTGGAGGTCCTGATAGGGGCTTTTTTTTAAATTTCTGGGCTATGGAGTGGTAATCCCAGGAGTATTTGCTGTCCTGGACAGGGGCCCCTGCATTTGGTTCTTACCTTGCTCTTTCCAGTCCCAGCCCTTTGGTGATAGGCCTGGTAGTGGCCCATGTGGTTGGTGGGACGATTGCCCTCCCAGTTGATCAGGCCTCTTCCGGGCCTGCCTCTGTGAGCCTTGCACCTTCCGGGCCTGCCTTGAGGCATATTTACTTATCCACTCATAACTTCTGAACCCGAATACTTTCAGAGAACTTGATAGAAATGGTATAAGAACCAATTTTTTAGGTGTGTTTATCCTATCATTCAATACTTACTGGCAGATGGGTATTAATCACTATTGTTGGATAGTTCAGACAGACGGGAAATATTCAGCCAGAATCTCTAATAGCACCTCTGATGGCACTTCTCTAGCAGGAATGTTGATTAATGTAGCCCCATTCCCCATTTTTCATCCTAAGTCTAACCCATTTCAATCATGAACTTGGCTGCTAGAAGCTGAGCTTGAATCTCCTGGAAATGGTATTGCCATCATTGGTCATCACAATGCCACTTGTTGGGTCCATAAGCCTCTTTATTGTGGACTTTAAAATCCCAAACATGTTTGGATGCCATCTGCAATAGTCTCGGGAACATTGATGTTCCATGATTATACTTTCTTTTTGCTTTTTGGAGGGGGAAGGCAGGGCAATCGGGGTTAAATGACTTGCCCAAAGTCACACAGCTAGTATTAAGTGTCTGAGGTTGGATTTGAACTCAGGTTCTCCTGACTCCAGGGCTGGTGCTATGTTCACTGCACCACCTGGCTGCCCCCATGATTATACTTTCTTCCAGATTTTTGTTTTGTACTCTGACTGAGCACAAGTGAAGTGGTGGGGTATGAGAGACAATGGCCCACCCTGTAAGCATGAAGCTGGGAACCTGGAGCACGGAGAAACAGTAGAAACTTCTGGAGATGAGTTCCAGTAAATAATTTCCAGATGGATTTTATATTTTACTTATATGATAAACTTAACAGCCACCAATCCCCCCCCATGAAATAAACATAAAAAAAACAAATTAACAAATAATAAATAAGCAAAGAAAGTGTTTATTTGTCCTCAATCCTCTTATAAGCCTATTCCAAATTCTAGTTCTTTCGACTGTTTTTCTTCTTTTTCTTTGTAAAAGTTGTAGTTAGGATGCATATGGCTCTGGTATATTAATTTCACTCTGCATCATCTAAGAAAGACCTTTTCATATTTGTGTGATTTATATTGTGTTTATGGCACCATCGTATTCCATTCATTAATTACCATAATTTGTCCACTCTCCATTATTTTTGCTATTACAAATAGAAAAGCTATGAATATGTCTGTAAAAACATATCATTTTATGCTGTTTTTGTAATAGTCTTAGTGATGGAATCACTGGGTTGAAAGAAATAACATGTTTTGTGACTTATTGTATAATTCAATATTTTTCCAAATTATCTGTACTATTCTTCAATCTCATCAACAATGGACTTTATCAATAATATGTGTGTGTATATATTTGTCATTTGAAATGATACAAACTAAAGTAACATCTTAAATTTGTTTTGATTTGCTTAATAATTAGGGAGCTTGAGCATCTTTTCATGTGGTTATAAGCAAGTGTGTTCCCTCCTTAGTAAATTATCGTCATGTCCTTTGACCACTGATTTACTGAGGAGTGTGTATTAATTACAGATATATCAGACTTTTATCTGACATATATTTATTTCACATATTTCTCCATTCCATTTCCATTGATTTAATTTTAGATATTGTTTGTTGTGTAAAATGCAAATCCTTTATATAATTAAATCTATTGATTTTTATTTCCAGTGATTTCTTTGATTTTTAAAAAATGTCCCTATTCTTCATAGTGAAAGAAAACATATTATTTCCTTTTTCTTCCATGTGTTTTTGGGTTGTGGATTATAGGAGGAAAGTATTGGACTTCTTTTTTTTTTTTAAAGCAATTGGGGTTAAGTAACTTGCTCAAGGTTACATGGCCAGTTATTTCTGGGTGTGTTGCTAAGTATCAGAGCCTGGATTCGATCCCAGATCATCCCGACTCTGGGGCCGGTGCTCTTACTCACTGAGCCACCTGGCCGCCCCTAGGACTTCTGATTTAAATGATCTAGGAAGCTCCTGTTAAGGAAAGCCCTTTCCCAATTCAGATCACCAAAAGTTTTACAATCCGAGAAATTTGCATAGGCCACTGAGAGGTTAAGTGATTTGCCCAGGATCACATGGGCAATATGTCAAGAGGTAAGATTTAAAGCCCAGATTTTTCTGATTCTAAGGTCAAATCTCTGTCCATTGGGATAGTCTATCTCTCAATTTCCCTAATTTTCTTCTAGTTCTTTTATCTGATCTTCTTCACATTGCTTTATCTTGCTTTGATTATTCCATTTGTCTACCTGAGAGTTATCTACTGAGATATTTTCTTTACTTTCAGTTCTTAGTTCACTGTTTCTCATACTTTAAGTGATTGAGTTGTACTATAACTTTTAAAAGTGTGTGACACTTTTTATTTTATTCATTTTTCTTTTTTTGTTGTTTCTCTTTTCTTTGGCACTTCAAGTTTATGCTTTTATGTAAGAGAAGCCCAGTTCCCTGCAGTCCTTTCCTTCCAAAATTATGTATCAGTCTCCTATCATTTTTATTTTTAAAATAAAGTGATTTCTATCCTTATAAATAAAAGTTGGTTGTTATCTGATCATTTATATAACCACAAATCCTGATCACAATTGTACAACTCTACTTTAAGAAAAATAAGTAAATTTATTTTAAGCCATTAATGCTTATGATCACTACCTAACCCTATGAGTTTCATCTTCAAAAATGACACAAATACATTCTAAAAACTACAAATTCTAGTATTTATAAAAACAATATAAATGATTAGTAGTCTTAGTAACCTGGCAAAAGGTGAACTAATAATTAGGTGAATTGATAAGTTTTTCCTTGGAAACCAATGTACTCCTATAGGCACTGGGATATATAAGTGAAGGAAAATAAATATTTTGTGTGTGTGTGTGTGTGTATATTTGTATATGTAGATATAAAAAGAGGATCTAAAAAGGTGCACTTCCACCTAAAACACCCCAAACAAAACTACAAGCACTATATTTAGTGACAAATAGTGATATCACAGTGGTAGTATATTTTTAAAAGGGATAAGAATAAGAACTTTCCTGCACTCCTAAATTCCCAGGATTGTTCTCCACTATGAAGTTTCTGATGTCTGACCAGAGCTAAGATATGCCTAAAGGCTTTCCCAAATTAATTTAAAGGATTTCTCCCATATGGATTCTCTGATGTCAAATAAGTTACATCAACAGCTTGAAGGCTTTCCCTCATTATAATTCCATTTACAGGGTTTCTATTTGATATAAATTATTTGATTCTGATTGTACTTTGTATGATGATGGAGATTTCTCATATTCATTACATTTGTAAGCATTATCTCTTGTATGAATTCTCCTATGTTGATCAAGGATCCCCAAGTAGTCTGAAGGCCTTCCCACATTCATTACATTACAGAATTTTTCTCTAGTATGGACTACCAATTCTGCTTGACTGTACATTTACTCTAAGCCTTCCTACTTTCACTTTATTCATAGTGTTTCTTCCCTACACAGATTTTTGGATGTTCAATTAAGTGTGAATTATACCCTTATATATCATATTCATAGTATTTCTTGTGTGAACTCCATGTTCTGTAATTGGGTTCATACTAAATTCATTTTTCTCAGGGCATGTCTTTCAAGGGAACATTGTCTTCTGAAAAACTGTCATTAGCCTCAGACATGTTTTTCTTGATATTTTGCTGCCACTCAAACTAGCTATCAAATTTTCAGAATAGTTTTAGCTTAGTGTATCAGATGCCTTTCCTTGTGAAGCTTTCCATTGTTTCTTTCTGTGATGATTTTTCTTCAGGAATATCTTGCTTCAGATTTAACTCTTTGGCTTTTATAATACCTGGTCTTCCAGTCTGAAAGAAAGAGAGAAAAAAGGCAACTCCATCTCTTTGCCTGCTCTAGGAGTAAGAAAACTACTGAATCTAAAAAAAAATGATGATGAGTATAACACAAAGGTGGCTTTGGAAACTTTTAGATATGGCCTTGAGATCTGGGGAGAAGAAACAGAGAGAGAAGAAGCAGTGAGAAGGGAACAAACAACAAATGGTTTAATAGAAGCTGACATAGTATCCAAAGTGAGCAGAAACTGAGAAAAATCCATCTAGAAGAATCTGAAGGTGAGAATTATTGACTGTTGGATGGATGAAAAAGAAAGAATGAGGTTTAAGGAAAATATCAGGATTGTGAGAGACAGCCTGGGACCAGAGTTCAGGGTTTCATCATCTTCAATTACTTTGTCTTATTGCCTCCAAGTGATCGATATGCTGGTATCAAATGAATCCTTCATAAAAAATAATTTTATTGCTGTAAGAACACCCCTACAGTTCCAGCTCTTTCTCAGTTCCCCTATACTTATCCTATCTCCATCATATCAGGCACTCACTGCATTCCTATACAGATAAGATCAGAACTGCAGGAATTGTAAAGGGCCTAGGCAAAAAAAATTGGTTCCCCATGATTAATATTATCATTACTATGTTCTGAGTACTGGCATTTATTTTGTTCTCTTCAAATTACTAGATTGTGGGCATATATCTACCCGGACTACAGACCACTTTGTCTCTTCATTGATAAGATAATTCTTCTATTCTACTTTGACTTTAAGATTCTCAGACGTTAGGATAGCCTCAGAATCTTGGTACATGTAGAGGACCTAAACTCTGGCATCCTGATATTGCTCTCCTAGTCAGGTCCTGAGCTCCTTCTAATCACTATACACTCTTGCCACTAATGTCCCCATGTGGCAATATTACTTTCTCACTGAGATAATAAATTACCTTCCTACTGTCTAGAAAGTAAAGATCACTTCTTAAGCTGGCAATCAAAATCCTCTAAAATTTGTTCCTGTGATACTCTTTTTCAATACTACACCAATAAGCATGCTCCATGTTAGTAGTTAGTCTCTTGGACTAAAAGGGAGGGCAGGGAAGGGATTGGAGTTAGTGGACAGATCACGAATCATGATCTAGCAAAGGAGACTGAGTAGCTACCGGACAGGTAGGAGGAAAACCAAGACAGGGCAGTATCATGAAACCTGAGAAAAGAGAGAATATCTGTGAGAAGATGGTCAAGACCAGTGTAAGATGCTACATAAGAGTCAAGAAGGATAAGCATTATAAAAAAAGTTATTGGTTTTCTCTTACTCACTTGGGCAGGTCCCTCTTGGGATTTATCTTTTTATTCTTCAAAACTTTCTTCTTTGTTCCAACTGGGAGATCACATCTGGCTTGGAAATTTAATAACCTGTTCATATGGAAAGAAAAAAGATTTGGGTGTTTGTGCTGGGGTCAAAGACCCATCCCTGAAAGTCCTAAATCCTCATTCTTAGAAGGATGAGCTATGTGTTGCATTAAAGATAGAAAAAGTCCCAGTTTCATCTTTTATGGAGTGCAGAACTTTTATCTATAAACAGGAGCAAGAGAATCCTGTTTGTGTCCCAAAGGGATTTGGAATATATGAAAACTGAACTTCAAGTTCCTATACAAAAACACACTATAGAGGCCTCATAATTTTTAATGACTGAGGAAATAAAGGCATTTCAAAAGTTAGATGGATGCTGAACACACAGGAATGTCCCATTTACCAGTGGAACCAAATTCCTAGAATTCAACAGGATTATGTCCCTGTACAGGTATATTTCATATCAAGACCCAGTTGGCTCACTCTCTCCTGGATGAAGTCTGCAGCTACATCCTTGAGTTTTAATGATTTCTGAAATTCCAAACATATTCATGCTCAACTTCTGACCATCTATTGACATGTCCTTAGAGAAAGTTGGCAGCATCAGAAGGCATATGGTCTTATGATATTCAGGGATCTGAGTGTCCCAAGTAAAGTAAATTTTAACTAATTTTCTATTACGTACTCAGCATTGTTTCTGATTATATAGGAAGCAAACCTAAGCATGAATCATAGTAAATGTCTTTGAGGGACACACAATTTTGCCTGGGAGGAAAACATACCCCTTAGATAATTAGAAAATAATACAAGACATTATCTAGTAAAGTGCCACATTGTGTGGTAAGACATTAAGTGCACATGAATTTAGAAAATCCAGAAATGCACATGGATTTTGGTAGCAGATAATAACTTGACAGAAGAATTATGGAACCTTAAAGTTGGAAGGACTTTAAAAGTCATCTAGAGCAATCTTCTAGTCAAAGAAGGAATACTTTCTATATCTCTCCCTAAGTGGTAGTGTATTCATCCAACCTCTCCTTGAACATTTATAGTGAATTCATTCCATAATGCAGCCATTTTTGTGACTCTCAAAATGTTAGAAAATTCTTTCTGTTATTGAGCTTCAATAGTCTTCCTGGTAACTTCCACCCATCATTCCTAGTTTTCCTTTCTGTAACTGCAAAGATTAAGTCAAAACCATCTTTTATATAGCAACTCCTCAGATATTTGAAAGAAGTTTTCATGTCTTTACTAAATCTTTTCCTAGGCTAAATATTCCAATTGCTTCAACCATTCTTCACATGATATATTTTTCATGGTGATCACCCTCTTATTAGATATATTTTCATGTATCAATGTCCCTTTTGAAATGTGGCAAGCAGAACCAAACATGACATTCTAAATATAGGTTGACAAATGAACAATACACTGGGCCTTCCATCTTCCTTACTCTGGATACCATAGTTTATGTTAATAAAGCCTAATATTGCATTATCTAAGTTTTTGGCAACCATACAAGATGGGTTACCTCATAAGAAGCTTGTAGTTGAATATCATGGAAGATAGAGTGGCCACTCAGGACAGGTAATCCTGTAAGTAGTCACCTTGTCCACAGAAGGTATGATGTTCAGGTCACTAGAGTACAAATCTATCCAAGAACTCATACTAATAGTATTTGCCTTACTCTAGGAATCCTTGGGGTAATGGCTAAAAAGAATACCAGTAATTCTAAGAGATCTTTATTGAGGAGAGGACCTAACTGTTCCCCCTGGAATCCAAGTATGACTGCGTTGCTGACTTGCTATGTATGCATTAAATGAATAGGAATGACAGGGATTGTGGGAATACAAACAAGACCATTCATGGAAACTCTTTTGGAATTACATTTTTTTTCAGGCCTAAGAAGGCAAGGTTAGTTACACTTTATACTGAAGGTTAGTTGTAGAAATTGTTTTCATCTGCTACCTCCTCCCCCTGATTTTGGATCTTTGGAGGAGAAAGTCCAGGAACCAAAGTTTCTACAAGGTTGGTCTTGGGAACGAGGTGTATAACATACTCTATCAGGTCCACAAACAATCAGAAAACATAATTGTGTTACAGGAATTTTGAGTAACAAGAAATGCAATTTGGGTCGGCCACACGAGTAATATTTTAGCATTTTAAGAATTAAATGTTGGCAAATGATTTTGACTCTTTCATAGAAGCTTACTTTGATAATATCTTTTCTCACTAAAAGCAAGTGATGCAGGTAGTAACTTATTTACATAGTACTTAACAGCTGGAACTCACTTTGCTTAGCACAATCCTGTATAAGGTTGGTAGTAAGGGTACTATTACCTGAATTCTACAAATCAAGAAACAGACTCAGAACTCTCACTATTAAGTGGTAAAGGTCATTGGATTGTTACTGGACTTTTTTCCCATTGATTATAGATTTCAAGAGACCTTATAAGTTATCAAGTCTACTGCATTCTTCCCACTGCCCCATTTTACAAATGAGGTACCTGAGGCCCAGAGAGATGAGATGAATGATCTCAGGTCATGTGAACAATAAATGAGAGAACTGGAGTTCAAACCTAGGTTCTCTGACACAAAGTTCAATGCTTTTTCCATTGCACCATGGTGCTTACCATAGTTCCATCTTGGAATGTATAAGCCACCAAATTAATTTACATCCAGGTAAATAAGGATCGTGTCTCACTATAGAGCCAAAGAATATTAGTGATTCATAGGCATTGCTAATTTCTATTTTAAGGATATTTCCAGCTTACTGGAAAGGCACATCAAACACTGGGGCTTTAAATAGAAGAAGCCTTCTAGATTGTGGGAAATGCAGCTCCATAGGTTCGTGAAAATCTGGACTGGAGTCTTGCCTCTGATATATACTGGCTGCATGATCCTAAAGAAATCACTTATCCTTTCAGTGCTCTAGGAAACTCCTTAAGACCCCAAGTTTCAGAGAATGTGAAGACCTGAAATGGTAGAAGTTTCCACAACAAGTCTTATCCTTAATATATATATATATATATATACACACACATATATATATATACATATATATATATACATATATATATACATATATATATATATATACATATATATATAATCATTCAGTTGGAGGTGTTCTGACAGTTGTTTTGTGATTTGTAGGTTCTGGCAAAGGAAAGTAATGATAAATGCCAGTAGATGTAAGTAATTTATCATCTGCCTAATATATTTTCAGAGGTAATTTCACTTTCCCTAACAATATAGTTCAAAACCTTTGACATTCATAAAATTACAAAGGATTACAAAAGTTACAAACCACACACACACACTCTCAAACCATACCATTTAATATGTGCTGCTTCACATACCTCAAACTAACTAGATAATATTTCTGTTTCATATCAGTCTTTTCCTTTCTAAAGCTAACTTTTTTGCACTTTGGCTTTTGTGGAGCCAGGTCACATCTCTCTCTAAAGAACAAAATTAAACTACTTTTGATTTTATAGCTCCTAAGATGCTATATAATTGCTCTCCCATCTTTTACTCCTAATCCCTTTAAATAAGCAGTTTATAGCAATTCCTTCTAACCATTTCTTCTTGATCTGCTTCAATGTGGCTGTCCCCAGTGCTCTATGCAAACTATTCTCTAGGAGGTCACTATCTTCTACCCAGACTCAAGGTCTTTTCTCAGTATTCACTCTCAATTACCATTACATTTGATACTCCTGACTAATCTCCATCAGCTTGAACAATGCTATTGTTTTCCTGGCCTAGATGACTTTGTACTAGTCTTTCTTCTCCCATTCCTTCCTTTGCTCCCTGAGTTTCCCAAATCTGTTTTTTTGCTCCTATGAAACAATGATTGTTTTTCCATTATTCACCAACCATTCCTCTTTTGAAGTTTGTGCCATCTTTTCTTTACTTTTTCTTCACCTGTGGTGGTCTAAATAACATATCTTAAAGGTTTCAAATTGTTTCCAGGGAATATCTAAGTAAGATGCTTAGGCCATGAACAGACAGTGCTACCCATACCTAATCAAGAACTGCTAAGGGGGGTGGCCAGGTGGCTCAGCGAGTAAGAGCACTGGCTCCAGTGTCGGGATGACCTGGATCAAATCCGGGCTCAGATACTCAGCACCACACCCAGAAATAACTGGCCATGTAACCTTGAGCAAGTTACTTAACCCCGATTGCTTTAAAAAAAAAAAAAAGAACTGCTAAGGGATAATCTTTGGAATGATGGATGCTATATCTGTTTGGATGATGCAAAGCTATCCTTCATACATACTAACATATACATATAGCTCATATGTATACATTCATATATTTATATGCATAAATAATTATGTACATCCTGTTCTATAATTAACTTTTAAGTTTCATTATATCCATAAATATCTTGTTATATGCCACTTATATATCCTTTAGGTAGTTATCTTCCATATAACATATACATACATATTTGTTTATGTATATTATATTTGCTTGATATTTTTACTCCTGTTATTCAGTATTAGTACAACTACTAACTTATGTATGTGCCGATTTTTCCAAAACAAAGAGGGAAAGAAGTTTCCTCTTAATGAATTAGACTATTAGTAGGGTCTTGCAGCTCAGGCTGGAGGTCCCTTGGAGCCTAACCAATCACCACTGCAACAAGTAATCTATACTAGCTGTCTTATAATAGGTTAGGCAACAAATTGGGATGAGGTTTGAGGTGGGATGGCCAATCAGTTTTGGTCTTCAGTCTAAAAGATGTAGTATTCTTTTCCCTTCAGCACAACCCCTCCCCCAACTGAACATGCATGATGTATGTCCCTTGCTGGAATTTCTTGGCATTTGGGTGGCTATATGGCCAATGGGAACTCAGATCTCTACGTATCCTTTCTCTTCCATTTCCATGAAATGATTCATTTCTTGTAGTGAGTGTGCCAAACAGATTCTTTCCACAGATCTTGAAAGAATCTTATCTCTTGGATCAATACATTATCCATTTCAGTCATTTACTGACCTTCACAGAAGGCTCCTGCTTTCTACAATGACATGAGTGTCTGTCTCAATCTTTAACTTTATCCCATCCCCACCATCACTATCATAAGAGATATTAATATCCATGCTGATGACTTTTTTTTTAAAGCAATTGGGGTTAAGTAACTTGCTCAAGGTTACACGGCCAGTTTTTTTGTGTGTGGGTGTTAAGTATCTGAGGCTGAAACCAATCCTGGGTCTCCCGACTCAGGGGCTGGCGCTCTTACTCACTGTACCACCTAGCCTCCCCTCATGCTGATGACTTTTTTAGATCTTGGACTTTCAGGTCCTGGGCCCTCTCTATTGCCTTCCATCCCTCCACTTCACTTCAGTCACCCTCTAGCTTGAGCACAATTTAAACTTCATAATCACTCAGAAGTGTCCCATCTCTAATATTCTGACTTCTGAAATTTCCTTTAGCTCTCCTAAAAATTCTCTTACAAAACCTGTTCTCTTTATCATGGTCTTTAGTCCTTGTACCTATTCTTTAAGTTTGCTGCCCTGTCATATATGCCCACAAGAAATTAGAGGTAAGCATAACAAATTCAACAAGTAGATATAGAACTAACTTTAATTAATGCTGACTTCCCCAAGTTTGGTGCATGTTTGTGCTCAATGACCCTGAACAAAAAAGATACTTCATGAATATCTCTAAGCACTGAAATGACACATGGGAAGTACAGCCAGGACAAATTACTGCAGGAATTCCAGCTATACCACAGTTCCACCTCAATCAGCCCAAGCAGTCTATTATCCTGTACTCATTCCACTGGCTCTTACTACTAAATACAGACCGGGGTAATTCAAGATAAACTAGTCTCCTTGCCTTTGTCTGTCACCCTAAATACAGGCTATCTTAAACGTCTTCATGCAGTTTTAAACTATTAAAGCTTAACATTAATAGTTTAATACTACACAAAGACTTTTGGGACATCTTGTGTAACAGTAGTAGTTATACAATCAGTTGATACTTTAATTCATTTGTTTCTCACAAGTTAAGCCCTGCAGGGAGTAACTCAAGGAAACTGCATCATAAAATGTTACCTGTCCTTTCTTGCACATCTGCAGCCTACAATGCCTTATTATTCCTACTGTACTGACAGTAACTTTGAAGACCACTTTAAGAGGCATCTTTCTTCCTCCTAGGAAGGAGGGTGGAGCAATGCTTCTAGCATGGCAAAGAGTGAAGGGATGGGATGGGAGGGTTGAAAGAATGATTAACACCTGTATAGATCTGTTATTGCTTAACACACTAGGTAGCAATGCCTTTTTATCCAATATCCTCTGTACCTTCCTTCATATCCTCTTGGGGGCTGAGTTATACTAACGGTATAAATATTGCCTATATATAAATATATATATATATATATATATATATATATATATATATATATATATA
>NW_027185754.1:21665525-21677513 GCF_028583685.1 Petaurus breviceps papuanus | reverse complement strand
TATATATATATATATATATATATATATATATATATATATATATATATGAAACCATATATAAATATATAACCCCAATTGCTTAAAAAATATATATAATGGATGGCAGCTTAGACTTACTTTATTGAATCCAATTTGGGGGAAGTACATGTCTTTGGTTTCCCATTGAAGTGTGTATGTGTATGTGTTATAGGTAGAGCTACCATAGAAAATATTGCTGTGAAAAGTTTGATACATTTCTTCCTTGGGGAGCTGAGGTCTCCTAATTAGCTTCTACTAATTTAGTCCTCATTGTCTTTTGCCTTTTTTAAGTACCTCTTTTTCTTATCCACATACCAGCTTTAACTATATTGTTGGTTCAAACTTGGGGTCCTCATCTAAAGGACAGATCATGGATACCTGGTATCACCAACCCTGGTAATCCAATTAAATTCAGCATATATTTATTAAGCACCTACTACATGTAAGGTACTCTGCCAAGTTCTGAAGATACAAAGATGAAAAATATCAGTATCTGCCCTCAAGGAGCTTACAATATATAATAAAGGTAGTAAAATATATACACAAAGAAATGTGATACAATGTAAAATGGGATAAGGATATAGAAGTGATTCCTGATAAAAATGTCTAAGAAAATTTGCAGACTGAGAGGTGACTTTCAATTGTAGAGATTGGTGAAAGAAGACTTTGAGGGAAAAGTGGCAACAGAATTAAGAGTTTTAAAAGAAAAACAGGGTTTCAAAAAGGCAGAGATGAGATGGAAATATATTCTAGGCATGGAGGATAGAGTATGTGAATGTAAAGAGATGGGAGACTACAACAACTAATATCTTGGAAATGATGTGGTCAGACCATATTATTTGGTCTCCATGGTCAGATCAATGGACTAGAGACATTATTTTTACAGCTATATCTTGTAGAAAGGAGAGATAGAAAAGAAGACCACAGAATCCTGATGCTAAAAGGATAACTGGCATGTCAACTAGGTCAATCCATATCTAAAGAATTATGACCTTGATCACTATCCTCTCATCACTAAATGGTCATCAAAGTTTTCACTAGAAATATTCTAGTGAACAGAAACCTGAGCTCTGCCAAGTCAGTTGATTATGCTATGAAATAGCTTTAATTGTTAGGAAATGTTTCCTTACTGCTAGCAAAATTCTGCTTCTGTAACTTTCAACCACTTCTCCTAGGCCTGTTCTCTGGGGTCAAGAAGAACAAATCAAGTCTTCTTCCACATGAAATACAATGAGTGAAAAATATGAAAGGAAGTATGTGTCTCATGAAAACACACCAAAGAAAATTATAGCTGCTGACAGTAACATGATGGCTATAGGGTATCTGAATAAGGGCCATCTAACAAAAGCTTTCCCTTCACTCACTAAATTCTATATTATTCTACACTGTGAAGTCTCTGATGTCTTATCAGGGTTGAACTGTGCCTGAAGACATTCCCACACTGATCACATTTATAGGGTTTCTCTCCAGTATGAATTCTCTGATGTCGAATAAGGTTTGCATGAAGGCTGAAGGCTTTCCCACATGTACTACATTCATAGGGTTTCTCTCCAGTATGAGTAATACAATGTTGAATAAAGGATGAACTTTGAATGAAGGCTTTTCCACATTCATTACATTCATAGGGTTTTTCTCCAGTATGAATTTTCTGATGTTTAGTAAAGGATGACCTATCCCAAAATGCTTTCCCACATTCATTACATGCGTAGGGTCTTTCTCCAGTATGAATTCTCTGATGTTGAGTACAGTCTGTACTCAACCTGAAAGTTTTTCCACATTCATTACATTTGTAGGGTTTCTCTCCAGTATGAATGGTCTTGTGCTGAGTTAGGTGGGTACTCAGACGAAAAGTTTTCCCACATTCATTACATTTGTAGGGTTTTTCTCCGGTATGAATGCTTCTATGTCTAGTAAGGTGTACACGAAGTCTAAAGGCTTTTCCACATTCATTACAATTATAGGGTTTCTCTCCAGTATGGACTCTCTGATGTTGCCTAAGGAATTCACCATTACTAAATGATTTCCCACAATCATCACATTTATATGGTTTCTCTCCTGTATGAATTCTTTGATGTCGATTTAAGTGCCTGCTTTGACTGAAGGCTTTCCCACACTGATTACATTCATAAGGTTTTTCTCCTGTATGAACCGTCTTATGTTGAGTAAGGCATACATTCTGGCTGAAGGCTTTTCCACATTCATTACATTCATAGGGTTTCTCTCCAGTATGGATTCTTTTATGTTGAGTAAGGCTTGCACGTGAACTGAAGGCTTTCCCACATTCATTACATTTATGAGGTTCTTCTCCAGTATGGACTCTTTGATGACTCACCAAGAGTGAACCCTTACTGAAAGTCTTATCACAATCACTACATTTATAGGGTTTCTTTCCAGGATGAATGCTCTTATGTTTAGTAAGATGTCCCTGCAGTCTGAAAGTTTTCCCACATTCATTACATTCATAAGGCTTTTCTCCAGTATGAATTCTTTTATGTTGAGTAAGGTGTGCATATAATCTGAAGGCTTTCCCACATTCATTACATTCATAGGGTTTTTCCCCAGTATGAATTCTTTTATGTTGATTAAGGTTTCCACGAAGCCTGAAAGCTTTCCCACACTCATTACATTCATAGGGCTTCTCTCCAGTGTGAACTCTATGATGTCGAGTTAGGTTTCCACGAAGTCTGAAGGCTTTTCCACATTGATTACATTTATAGGGTTTTTCACCCGTGTGGATCCTCTGGTGATTCTTAAGGATTGTACTCTTACTAAAAGCTTTCCCACACTCATTACACTCAAACAGCTTTTTCTCTAAAGAGATTTTTTGACTTTCAATTAATTGTGAATTACAGTAGGTTTTCCTACATATATCACATTTATGAGCATTTTCTTTTGAAGAAACAATTTGTTCTGCTACCAGACTATATTCATTACACTTGTGGTTTGTCTTCCTAGGGATTATTTTTGCTTGGGAAACTGTAAATTGTCGCAGCTCTGCCTCCTTGATTCTCTGCTCTATTCCAAATTGGGAATCAGTTTCTCCTAGCTCAGAGTGCCAGACACCATCCCTCGTGAATTTTTCCAATGTCACTTTCTGGGATGATTCTGCTTCAGGAATGTCGTGCTTTAGAGTTGACTCCTTGGTTTTATTCCTGGTCTCCCAGTCTGAAAAAAAGAAAGAAAAAATGCAACTGTGCCCTGTTACCTATTCTGGGATCAAAAAAACTACTAATATGAGATGAATAAAAGTAATAATAATAATAACATACAGGTGGTGTTGGAAACATTTAAATATTGAATTCAATGTCTGTAATCTAGAGATACAATAGTAAATGTGTCAAGGAGTAGTGAGATGTGAAAATAAATAGTTGGAGAAAAATTGATCCAATGAATAAAGTGAGTACTGATAATTCAATGATTTTGATCTATTGATGAACAGCAGAAGGTAAGAAAGATGATTGCTGGAAAAGACTAAAGAGAGAGGCATGGCTAAGAGCAAATATCAGGATTATGGGAAGTAGTTGGAACCAGGGACTAGGACTTCATTAACCTATGTTCTGGTTATTCTAACAGACTCCTAACTAGTCTCCTAGGTCTTATTCTCTCCAATCAGTTTTATGCACCGATACCAAAAAAATCCTTCATAAAAGATAATTTTATATCTATAAGCATACTCCTATAGCTCCTTTAAACATACTTAGGGCCTTTTTGAAATCACAGTGATCCTATTTCTGTTCAACTGTACTCCATTCATATGCCTTTGGGATCAGAGCTAATTACATTCAGCAGGAACTATATAGGAGAGGGAAAACCAATGACTCCTTTTGATCAGTATCACTACTACACTCTGAATACTGGTATTTATTTTTGTTCTGCTGGAATTGGTCCTGATTGCCAAAATTCACTTATCCACTGAGCATAGGCTTTATTCTTCTTTGACTTTCTGAATCCTGTACCTCAGGCCAGCCTCAGACTTTTGGTTACCATAAAGATAAAAGTTTGGAGTTACAGCCCTATTCAATTTCCTTCTTGTTTTGACCAGTCTCACCACTATGAACTACTATTACCAATGCCTTCGTATGCTGATGTTGTTCTCTTAATGAAAATCCTAAAATATCTCCCTACTGCCTATAACATGAAGATCAGTCCTCAGTTCTCAGTCTAAGTCTTTCACAAATTGGCTTCATATTACCTATAAACTCTTATTTCTCAAGAGGCATGCCCTAGTCAGAGGTGTTAGTAGTAGGAGTGAAAAGAAAAAGGAAATATAATAATGCACAAGTCACAACCTCACTGAGCCTCAATTTTCTCATCTATAAAATGGAAATAATAATACCTATAGGACCTGCCTGATAGGGTTGTTGTGAGGGTTAACTGGGATAACATATGAATCATACCCTGCAATCCTTGAAGCATTATATGAAAGTCAATTATTATAATTTATGGTAGTAATACTATTAGTCAAGCACTCTCTTAATTATCTTCCACATGCTATAGTCTACCAGGGCTAGGGAACCTGTGGCTTCAAGGTCACATATGGCCCTCTAGGTCCTCAAGTGTAGCCCACTGACTAAATTCAAACTTCACAGAACAAATCCCCTTAATTAAAGGATTTGTCCTGTAAAACTTGGACTCAGTTGGGCTGCACCCAAGGACCTAGAAGGCCACAGGTTCCCCACCCCTGCAGTCTACAGTATTATAATGGCCTCCAATTGGTCACCCTGCCTCAAGTCTCTTCCTATTATAATACATTCTCAATATAACTGCCAAAGAGTTTTTCTGATCATGTTACTTCCCTATTCAATAAAATCTACTGAATCCCTATTGCCTTTAGGATAAAATATCAAGTGCTCTGTTTTGCTTTTACCATTTGGCCCTATCCTATCTTTCCAGCTTCATTATATATTATTCCCTTTCCAAGACTCTATAATATAGTCAAACTGGCTTCCTCTCTGATTCTCATACATTGCATTCTCTTCTGTCTTTGTGCCTTTATATTGGTCATCCTCCATGCTTGGAATATACTCCCTTTTTACCTCTACCTCACAGAATCCTTCACTTCATGTAAGATGCAATTCAAGTGCAAAGCTTTTCCTGGATACCCCCACCCCACCCCCAGACCCCAATTACTAATGTCTTCCCTTCCTAATTACTTCTTATCATTGCCAACACTGTATGTTTATCCTGTATCTTCTTTTACATTTACACACTAGGTAGATAGGTGGCACAGTGGCTAGAATGCTGAACCTGAAGTCAGGAAGATCTGAGTTCAAAATCTAGCAGACACTTATTGTGTGACCTTGGGCAAGTCACTTAACCTATTTGCCTTAGTTCCTGCAGCTGCAAAATGGGGAACATAATAGCACCTACTTCTGGAGCTTGTTGTGATGATCAAATGAGATAATATTTGTAGAGTGCTTAGCACAGTTCTTGGCATACAGTAGGTGCAACAAAATGCTAATGATGATACTGCTCCACTAATCAAAGATAAGCCCTTAGGGAAGAGGGACTTCTTAACGGTTTTTGTCAATGTCAAGTCAAGTATTAAAGAAAAAAGGAACATTCTCTTATCTTAAGGGGCTCTCAGTTGGATGGGGAGGCAATATGCAAACAAGATATATGCTGGGGATAAGCTCAGAGGGAAGTCACCAAGATTAGGGAGGCCTGGGAAAGACTTCTTTGTAGAAGGTATTCCAAAGCACTTAAGCACAGTGTCCGAACACTGAAGTGATTTAATAAATGCCTGTTGATTGATACTAAGCTAATTAATTCCTCACTCCAAGCTTTTCTTCATTCTATTCTCTTTACCTGAAATATATGTACTCCTCCTCCCCAAAAGTAAACAAACAAAAAAACCTCTTTAGGGGAAAATATCCAATTGTTTAAAAAAAAAAGAGGTTTCTCTTACTTCTTGTTTTGATCTTTCCTTTCTATGAGCTTTATATCTTTTATTATAGTTAGATGAAAAGTAGCATGCTGTAGAGGCTAGAGGGCTGATCTTGGAACTAGGAAGTTAAGTTATGGGTTTAAGTCCTGACTCTGACACATAACAGTGGTATGAACATAGGTAAATAATTTAAACAAGAATATAAATTACAGCTGAATTGTCTATATTGGGAGTTATCACCATGAGAAGGAGGGATGAACAGGTAAAAGACATTCTGCATTGCTCCAGAGGGCTGGATTAGGATCATCAAATAAGAAGCAGCTCCCAGAAGGCAAATTTCAGATCGATTTTAAGAACCTAATAATTACAACTGCCTTAAAATGAACAGGTTTCCTCACAAAGTAATGACCTCCTTATTCCTTGAATGACTAAGCAGTCTGTACAATTAGCTTTTAAAGAAGTTACATAATCTCCTCTCTCCATATTCCTGAGTCTGAAATAAAATTATAACTCAGACAAAAAACTAGGAGACTTAAATTAACTCTCTTAGACTCTTTATTGCCCTCAACATGTCTCCTGCCTCAATGCAGCCTTTCTCTTTATCTTGGTTTTCTTTAGCCTTGGGGGTTTTTGTATCTGGAGGTTCTTGTATTAAACAAAACAACCTTTAAGATATCATTAAACTGTAAAATTATAAAAATCTATAATTTACCAGATTTTGGCTATCATAACCATTATGTATAAACACTCCATCTACTTCATTTTCTTACCTACCTTGGCAAAAATATGTGGAGACCTCTCTTTCTACTGTCCAAGGCTCTTCTCCTTGTTCCAAATGGAAGATTACATCTGGTTTGGAAACCTGATGCCCTGTCCATACAGAAAGACAAAGGATTTGAGTGTTTTAAAGTAACTATTCCAGAAAAATCTCCAAAACTTTTTTCTTAAGACCTATGAAATATAAGAAATGTACAACATAACAGCTAGCACATCAAGAGTACTTTTCTCTTACTGTACAAAAGTATGGATCTTTTCCCTGGAAAGAGAAAGAAAGCATACTCTGTTTTCTTGCTCCATATATGATTGTTGAACTTCAGCTTCTGCCACAGACCTCAGAGGCACCATAACCTTTGGTAACTGAGGAAAAAATGGTACTCAATGGAAATGTTGATGCTTAGTTACACAGAAAAGCTTCCCTTACCTAGAGAGACCAGGTTCCTATAGTTCTCAAGCATTACATCTCTATACAGGTATCTCTGATCAGGGTTCAATTGCTGCCATTCCTCCTGCGTGAAGTCCACAGCCACATCCTTGAATGTCAGTGATTCCTGAAATGATAAATGCATCTTTTATTAACCTAGGGAAATCCACTGAAAGAGGTACAAAATATGGTTGAGAGAGTGTGTTCTCAAAGGACTTATTATTTTAACTGAGAGAAAAACATACACATGATAAACTGTAGAATAAGACATTACTTATTGAAGTGCTAAGTTGCATGGTATAGATATTAAGTGCATAGGAGAGAAGAAAGAAGTCCATACGGGTTTAGATAGTTAAGGAAGACTTCACAAAAGAATTACAGAGCTACAAAGTTGGAAAGGATCTTGGTGGTCATCTAGTATAATTGTCTAGTCAATAGAGGAATACTCACTACAACAGCAGTTTTTAACTTTTTTGTGTCATGAACACCTTTGGCATTCCAGTGAAGCTTATGAATCCTTCTCAGAACAATACTTTTAAATGCATAAAATAAATTACATAGGAATACAAAGAAATACATTATATTGAAATATAATTTTCAAAATATTTTAAAAGACCAAAATCATGGACCATAAGTTAAGAAACCTTGGCTATAACATCTACCTCTAATCAAGTATCTTTATCTTGCCTATGCTTGAATTTTTCATTGAGGTCACTGTCTCATAAGGCAGCCCAATTCATTTTTGGGATTCTCTAAAGGTTAGAAATTTCTTTTTTCTATTGAGCTGCAATATGCCTCCCTAGGATATTTATCCATTATTCCTAGTTGTGTCCTTTGGAAGCACAAAGAATAAATCAAATTGATCTTTTATGTATTAGCTTTTCAAATAATTGAAGACAACTATAATAGCTTGGCTACATTTTTTCAAGGCTAAACATTCTAGTTCCTTTAACAATTTCTCACATGACTTTTTTCACGCTGATCACCCACTTCTAGATGTGTTCTGGTATATCAATGTCTCCTTTAAAATGTGGCATGGAGAACAGAACTTGATATCCTAGATGAAGTCTGATCAAGAAACAACAGAGTGGAGGGTTTCTTTTTTCTCTTCCTTATTCTCAGACCCATAGGGAAGAGAAAAGGAAGGGAATAAGCACCTACTATGGGTCAAGCACTATACTAAATACTTTTTGCTTAAAATTTTTTATTAGGAAAGGGCCTATCTGGGTCTTTTGGGATACAAGCATGATCATCCTTCTGACTGGCTGTTATTTAGGCAGTTAAGTGAATAGGAATGGCAGGTACTGGGGGAATATAATCAAGACCATTTATGAAAGGGTCTTGTCTGGGGGCAGCTACATGGTGTAGTGGATACAGCACCAGCCCTGAAGTCAGGAGGGCCTGAATTCAAATCTGGCCTCAGACACTTGACACTTACTAGCTGTGTGACCTTGGGCAAGTAACTTAACCCCAACCGCCTTGCTTCAAAAACAGAAAGGGCCTTATCTGGGCTTTGTGGTCACCAGACAGCATTCCACTCTTTTTCTTGCCCAAGAAAGTTGGGGTAATTGTACGTCTTTTATTGATGATAAGGACTTCCTGAAATCATTGCTTGTGACTGTTATCTACCTTTGGTTATTGGGAAAAGTCTATGGGGCCCAGAGCTATACAAATAGGGGTTTGGGGGCTAGAAGCCATGATTTTATATTATGGCCACACATTAAAAGAATAGCCTAGTATACATTATAGGCATTTAAAGTACTAGGTCTGGATACCTGGCATTTGTGTTGGATGTGGGATTGCAATGTTTGAACATACTGAGAATAACATTCTTGCAAACCTCCTTGACATTTTAACAGTAGCTTGTATTAATAAAGGTCTCTTCTTTTTTAATTAAAAGCATATTACATGATACAGTTAATAATAGGTAACATTTTGCATACTACTTAAGTTACGAAGCACTTTCCTCAGAAATCACAACTAGTAAGTACTAGAAATATTAACTTCTCTATAGTAGGTTATACTGCAAACTTCAAAAGTATGCTTTTTATTAGGTCTCATTTCTGTTTTGGGTGTTCATCCTGGGTTAGATAGGAAGGAGAAGGCCCAAGAGAGAGTGGTGTCCTGAAAAGTCAGAGAGAAGAGAGTATCAAGGAGGGGAGAGTGTCCAGCACTATCAGAGGCTACAGAGAGGTTGAGGATGAAGACTGAAAAAAGATAATTGGATTTGGCAACTAAGAGTTTACTGGTAATTTGGAGAAAGTGGTTTCATTGAACAATAAAGTCAGAAGCTGGATATTAAGGGATTAAGAAGAAAGAAGAGAGAAAATGGAGGCACCTATTATAAAAGGCCCATTCAAGAAGTTTAGCTACAGAGAGGATTCTGGGAAAATGGTGGAGTAGGTCAGAAAATTCCAAGCTCTCAAGATTTTCCCCCACAAAAGAGTTAAAATAGCACCTTAGGGTGAACAAAGTATGGGTGTTGATAAGTAAGAACAGGGGCATAACCTCTTGGGTAAATTTGAGAAGATCAGAAGAAAAATCCTAAGATGAGGTTTGGTCCCTGTGAAGAGTAACACCTCCAGGCTAGGTTCCATTTTAATAGCAAGCTGCAAGCCTCTTAAATGACAAGCAGCAAGCCCTGAGATTAGTTGGTTTGAGAGGCGGCCTTGGTCCCAGTCACCAGAACTTTTATCCCAGGGATAGTGAGGGGAGTTGGGTTTCTGAGCCCGGGAAGATCAAGGGAATCTTTGCTGACAAGGAACGTCAGACCGGGCTGTGCTGTGAAGAGCGGCTGGGGTGAGAAGGAACCAGCACATGCTTGGTGAGTACAGAAGCAGTGGGGCAGAAAGCCCCGGGCTGTGGGCACTTACAGGAGGTTGGAGGTTTGGCTTTGGTTTTAGGCCAGAGGGGAGAACTATTGAGGTGACTACAAAATTAAGTTATTATCACAAAAAATGCACAGGCAAAGAAAGAATCCAACTATTGAAAACTATTATGGGAATAGAGATGGCCGGGGTTCATCTTCAGAGGAAGATACTGAATTTAAGAAACCCCCAAAGAGTGACGTCAAATGGTCACCTGCCCAAAAAGAATTTACAGAAGATCTTAAAAAAGACTTTAAAAATCAAATGACAGAGATGGGAGAAAAACTAAAAAAAAAAAAATAATCCAAGAAAAACAAGAAGGTGTGAAATGAAAGTCAATCAATTAGAAGAGGAGATCTAGTATCTTAAGGAAGAAAATGACACCTTGAAAATTAGAATTGGGCACAATGAAGCCAGTGAAAGTATAAGAGATCAAGAAATGATTAAACATAATATGAGAAAGTGAAACATCTTATAAGAAAAACAGTAGATTTGGAGACTAGATCAGGAAGAGAAAATATAAAGATAATTGGCTAACTGAAAGTTATGATCAAAAAAGAATCTTGATATAATAATACAAGGAATAATTAAAGAAAATTGTGCTGAAGCATTACAACAAGGGGGAAAGCAGAAACAGAAAAAAAAATCTATCGATCACCACTTAAAAGATATTATATGAGGAAAACTCATAGGAATATCATAGTCAAATTCAGAAACCCCCAACTCAAGGAAAAAATATTAAAAGCATCAAGATGAAAATAATTTAAATATGAAGGTGACACAATTACACAATACCCAGCAGTGGAGACATTAAAGGACCGCAGGTCTTAGAAGACAACATATCAAAGAGCAAAAGAATTGGAGCTCCAGCCAAAAATATCATACCCTGCAAAGTTAAGTATTATCCTGAATGAAAAAAAATGGATGTTTGATAAACTCTCAGACTTTCAAGACTTTGTTAAAAAAAAATCCTGAACTTAATAGAAGATTCAACATACAAGAACCAAGAGAAATATAAGGCATATAACAAAGACTGATTATGAGGGATCCATAAGGACAGACTGTTTACTTTTTATATAAGTAAAATGTAAAGTCTAAGATTCTTATCAATAATTGGGTAGTTCATAAGAAAGATTAGGGTATACCTAAGAATGGTATGAATTTAAAAAGTATAACCATTTTGGAACAGCTTAAAAGAATAATTATTTTATACAAACGAGGTGCAAGAGGAAGAACTGATAACAGAGGAATTAGATGGGGGAGGAGGGTGTGTAGTTCTAGTAGCCTACTTTCATCAGGAATGGATTTCAGAGGGAATAATACATCTATATTTAGAAAAGTATAAAAGTCTTCTAAATTCAGAAGAAATAAAACGGTAGGGGCATAGGGAGGGGGGAGGGGACAAGAGAGGGATCTTTAGAGTGAAGGGTGAAGGGGAGGATCTTTAGAAAGGGGTAGGCAAGTCATAGGAGGGAAAGGTAGTAGGTAGAAGTAAAGTAGAGGAGACAGGAGGGATAGGAAACAAGAGATGTGCACATATATAAAAACAAAGATCAAGAATAGAATAGGTTTGGGAAAGTATATGTCTATATATGTATGTATATATCCATGTGTATGTACATATCTATAGCTATAGAGAAACATATATAAACTTTATTGTAGCCTTCTGGGGGGTGTGATAGTAATGGCAATTAAAGATTCCCCTGTATTGGCTTGGTTTTCAAACTGATTGTGTTAAAACCCAGAGCTTGTTAATCCCACCTGTGGGATGGACTTGTTGATGTGAAAAGAAAGTCCTGAACTGGGAGGAGCTGGTGATGTAGATTTGGAGAGACAAGAGAGAGGCAGAAGAAACTTTTTTTTTGGAAGCAGCACCTCGTGGAGAGAGAGAGACTAAGAGAATTGCTGGTGGCCGCTTTGAATTGCCCTGGACTTTTGAGACCTGCCCCCTGAGCTGCCAAGGACTGAGGAGACATGGCTGTTTTGCTGGTACTTTGTCTGTCTGTTTTGATGTT